>NW_003307597.1:89830-98002 GCF_000143455.1 Volvox carteri f. nagariensis
GAGCTCGGGGGGGGGCGTGTGTATCGAATTGGGTTTAACCAATCCCAATGGTTGGTTTTAGCAATCGGTTTGGGACACATTCGCAGACAATCAAAACAGTACATAAATCGCCCCCCCCGGGAGAACCGAACGCGAACGGCCCATCGTGTTTATGGAAAAGATTACTGTACAGCAACAGAAGACATCGCAAAAAGAGGAGCAAGAGGTTTCCGCTCCGAAACCAAAGTGCAATAAAAACAAGACCATCCACACACACCCAATCACCTGCACCCTCATACCTGGAAGGCCATGTTATGAATGGTCAGTACGGCACGAGTACGGGAGAGTCCTGACGCCCGGTAGGTTTCCTTGAGCAGCGGCCCCTGGGGTGTCGGTGGTGTCGGGGGAGGTCGAGTGTAGAGGGTAGGGGGTGGTAGGGGGTGAGTCAGGGAGAGAGCGAGCGCTGGCACAATTGGACACGGCCGAGCCTGACATCCAAATAGCTCCGAGACCACGTCCTAATGTCGTACTTAGGGTTTTGACAGCTCACGTCCCTAAGAGCTCTCTTCCCCGCCCCCGAGCTGCTGCAAGGGCTTCAACCTTTCCGCGCCCTCCACCTCCCCCGCCCGTCTCTCACCACCGCTGCCGCCTGCCAGTCATGGCAGTGGATCACGTCCGGGGCCTCATGCTGCCGCTGGGCCAGGAACTCCAGCGCCGCCCGACTGAAGAAACAGAACCGAGCCGCGTCGTCCGGCTCACCGTAAAACTTGCCACGCCAAAAATACCTTTGAAGAGTGGCGGGAGAGGGAGGTGGGGAGGGAGAGGGAGGTGGGGAGGGAGAGGGAGGTGGGGAGAGGGAGGGAGGTGGGGAGGGAGAGGGAGGTGGGGAGAGGGAGGGAGGTGGGGAGGGAGAGGGAGGTGGGGAGGGAGAGGGAGGTGGGGAGGGAGAGGGAGGTGGGGAGAGGAAGGGAGGTGGGGAGAGGGAGGGAGGTGGGGAGGGAGAGGGAGGTGGGGAGAGGGAGGGAGGTGGGGAGGGAGAGGGAGGTGGGGAGAGGGCGGGAGGGAGATGGTCAACGGGTGTGCAGGTCTGTGTGAGGGTTGGGGTTGGGGGTTTACGTGCGCTCTCTCTCCCTTGTGTGTATGTACGTACGTATGTGTGTATGTGTGGTAGGGTATCCCGATGATGATGATGATGATGACGAAGGTCAATCCCGTTTCCCCTACAGTACATTACATTACACAGCATTACCCGGGGGGCTGCATGTGTCAGTCGTACCTCTACACAACTCTCTTGTCACGCCGTACACCGCCCCCCTCGCAGGTAGGGAACGAAGCCGGCTAGGATGACCCACATCATCATGACAATCATCACTGATACAGCAATACTTGCTAGCTGAAAGAGCTCTTCTGAAAACCCTAATCCCCCCCACCTTCCAGGGTTTCTGTCCATCCTTCCTCTCCCCCCCCTCACACACCCCGGAAACCAATCCGCAAACTACTTCACCGCTTTCCCCCCAAATAACGCAATACAATAAAATAATACAATACAATACACGGCCACACACGCACACGCGGGGCTTTTCCCGGTAGTAGATACATACATAGATATATACATACGTACATACATACATACACACATACACCCGGCCCCACACTCGCCTCACCTCTCCGGGCAGTGCGGCTCCACGAAGTACACGGGCAGCCCCTCCACACACCCGCTCCACACCACCGCCTTCACCACCCGACCCGGCTCGGGCCCCCAGGGGACAGCCAGCTCGCACATCTGGCGCAGCTCATGAACATCACCTAGAGGGGGGGGCCCCCGGCCGCGGGGTGGGGGGTGGGTGGGTGGGTGGGGCTCCTCAGAATATAAGAAAGGGTTACAAGGAACAGATACGGAACAGATGCACGCGCACGCATGCCCGCACCATTCTAGTCCACTGCGGCTCAGCGCTCCTTCCCCCCTTTTCCCTTTCACCTTCCCGTCCCAAAGCCGGGACTAAGTCCACAAGATACAAAAACCAATGCACGCACATACACCCTAACAATACAATTACAAATACATTACAATACACCCCAACACACATACAAAGCGCGTGCAAGATCCGGATCTTCTTACCGTACTGGATGCAGTCGTACTTTGGCAGTATCACCTCCGTCAGCAGTCCTGACATCTGGTGGGCCTTAGCCAGCGAGGAGACCACGTCGGCCAGTCCACCCACCTACGGTTGGGGGGGGCCGGGGAGGGGAGGGAAAGGGGGGGGAAAGACGAGCCACGGGCGAGTGAAGGGAGTGGAGAGAAGGGGGAGGGAGGAAAGACGAAGGGGGAGGGAGGAGGGGATGTGTGCCGCATGTTTGGTGTGTCCAAATCCCTACCGGCTACGATGCCCAACCACCAAGCAGCTGCCGTAAGCTCCGGAACCCTTTTTTGAGAATTAAACGTTTTCAGTGAAGTTCATGATCAGGTGTGTCCGTGTCCGTGTGTATGCTGCATACCTCCAAATCGCCTCCCCTCCCCCCTTCATCCTCACTTCGTCATCCCGAGGTCGCCGTCTTCACGGACGCCTTTCGGTCAGTTCTACGTCTGGTACACTCTTGCCCTGGCAGCACCTTCACTCGTTCACGTGGTTCGTCTTTTCCTCCCTCCGGAACCAACTAACCAACCAACCGACCAATCCCCCCCCGCCACCCTAGGACGTACCTTGGCAATAGGCGCTAACTCGCTCGCGACATGTACGACATTTAACCCGGGTGGTCGCAGCCACGCGCAGCGCCCCGCCAGCGCGCCCGCCACCGATTTGTCGTCCAAATGCCGTACAGACTGCATGTACGTGCATGCGTGCAAAGCAAAAGGCATTCCCGAGCTGAGGAATTCATTCGTACAACCTTCCGTACAAGACCGTTCATATGACATGCAAACACAAATGCTATCTCTACGTGATGTCGATAATGGCGAACACACACGCCCAGAGCAACCCCGAGAACATCAAGACGACCTGACTGCCCCATGACGGCCCCAGTACGAGTGAAGTGACAAAAGGGATATGGACAGCCGAATGATGTTGCTGCCGGGCTATTGTCGTACATATCAGGCGTTTCACTACATTGTTGCATGTTGAACATGCCACAGCGCGGGGAGAGAAATTACATTATTGACGGATTGAACAAACCGTCACCCCTAACCAACCGCCAGCTGCAGGCCGCAGGCAACTAGTCAACCACCCGCAACTACCAACCCACCAAATCCCCACCCGGCAACCGTCCATTTCCTCCCCGGCCCCCCCACCCACCCCACCCACCCACACCGATCACCACCCAAAACACACACACACGCGTACCCTCACGCACCTGGAAAGCTTTCACCGTACTAAGGTCATGTTGCCACGCCAGCATTCGCAGTACGGAACCCTGCTCGGGTGTCAGCAGTCGTGACGCCACCAGCGCCTCCAACCGCAACAACAAACTGCTGGTCTGCAGGTGGTCGGAATGTGCGTGTGCGTGCGTTTCAGTGATCTAAGCAACTGGGGCAGCAGGGTAGAACCTGATGAGGATGGCAACCATACGAGTATGTATATATGTATGTATGTGCATGGTAGCGGGGCACAAGGATGCTGAGGAGTGGGGGATGGAACGGGGTGGGGAGGGGGAAAGTAATCCACCGCAGCTATCAGAACCCTAGGGTGAGGAAATGGCCCACGACACCGCCTGCTCGCACACACACACACACACATACACACACAGGCCCGAGAAACAATTAACCCTAACCCCCTTAACAGTAATACCGGTAATACGCGGGACATGAGGGGGCCCCCTCCTCCCCCAGCTCACCAGCGCCCTCGTCGCTGCCGAGTTGGAGTCCAGTGCGGGCACCAGCTTCTCCCCCCCTGGAGCCAGCTCCACCGCCACAACCCAGTTGGAGCCGCCGTTGTTGTCCCAACGCTCCTCCCCCTCACCCGGCCAGGGGTGGTTGTGGGGGTGGCCTCCCAGCCCCCCAACTCGGCCCTTGAACACCATTTGAACTTCCAGATGCCAGGGGGCTGATAGGCGCCCGACGGGGACCTGATAGGTGCCCTGCCAAACCTGGAGGGTGAAAGGGGGGGGGAGGTGGGGGGAAGTAAGGATGTGTGTGTGTCCTATGTTACTTGACGCAGGATGCGCGGGCGGGAAAGGAAAGTGTGCAGCAAGGGAGGATGACGAGTGCAGTGCGGGGGGGGGGTAAAATGTGAGACGGATGTGGGAGATCGGAAAACACACACACACGCATCCACACACACGCATCCACACGCGCGCACCCACACACACACACACACACGCGTGCAATTTGCCTTCCTTACCGCGGCGGCTAAGTTCTTTAAAACACACGCTAACAATTTCATTAATTTAATCTTGCCGGAGTTTCGGAGTGTGTGTTAGTAATAGAGATGCACGCGTTCCTCGGCCTTACCTCTTCATGGCTGTTGCCGTCGGGCCCGATGTTCGACAGGCGCACGTCCCGGGTATCCCGCCAACCGCTGTGACCGATGTGGGCCCACACGCAGGAGGCGCCCTCCAGAGGCCCACCTCGACTGCGGTACAGCACATGTACGGCATATGTCGGTTGGCTGATGGCGACCTGCGGTACAAAAATGGGGACAAAATGGCAAAGCCGCCGCCGGAGAAGAAGGTTTGGGGGGAGGGGGTTGTGCGGGTTACTGCTCCTGTTGAATAATGTTCTCTGAGGATGAAGCACTAAAGGGGATGGAAAGTAATATTGTTCTTGCGCCAATTCGTGGAAAGTGTCCTGGTGCTACTTTTTCTACTCCAGCTGTAGGTACTAGGGATCTGGAGCTGTCACGGCTAAATGGCATGAAAATGGATTTGACAGTTTCATGAGGAAAACCCAAATCGCATATCAAGTTATATCGGCTTCTTTTTCGTCGGGTGTCGACGACGATGCAATTTTGCGATGGGGAAACGGTTTCTTCAGGCAGGAAGAGGAAGCAAGTAGGTTTAAAACGATGCCGTAAGCGGCGCACATGGCCCATAAGGTAAATCCATGCTAAGTAAGAATCACCTTTGTTGCTAAAATATAAATTTTACAGCATGCCAAGTAAATTACCTGCACAACCGCGTCGGGTGTTGCCAGCACATCGCCGGGAGAAATGGACAGCTCCACAGCCGGCTGCACATCAGGTCGTGCCTGTGGGACCAAACAAACAATGGGAACGGTCTGTGCCTAGATTTCCGGTAAGGGCACACCTTGTATAAGCGTTAAGAATGACAGGGGCAGAGGTCATGTGTAACTCGCAACCGAAACGGCAACGTTACGGTTATCGCCGTCCGAGGGCCAGCTTGCCAACGATTTACCAGGACATGGGTGGCTGCAAAAGAGAGGACCTTGGAGCGGCGCGAGGAGGACAGGGAATCATGCCGCCGGCTCAGAGCCGGAACTGCCAGACGCGTATTAGCCAGCAAACAGCCCCGGCTAGCCAACGTGCGTTGCTGCATCATTAAAGGTGCTCCAGCACGCCTAGCGGAAGGACAGGAAGGCGCCTCGTGCCGCAAATTACCAGCGAGTTCAAACGCGGGAAAACACACAAGGGAAGCCACTACGATGTGTGTATGAAGCAACTTTTATGATGCAGTAGTCAGAGAGGAAGGAGGCATTATAATGTAAGTTTAATCACCATGTAGTTCTCGGTTCAGTTCTATGCCGCAATCACTGTTTCACATGTAGACATAATGGAGCAAAACGTAACGCATTAAACTTAAGTTCGACACATGTATACATGGAAAGCCTTACAATAACTGAGGATCGACAAATGGACGGTAGTACTGCGTCCAGGCCGTACATCAATGCATTCCGAGGTTTGGCAGTGAAAAATTCGAAATCTACTGCTTCCGTGTAATCGCAACCCATAATTTAAACATCGATAATTGCTAGTTGCTGATAACGCAGATGCCAGCCAATTAGAAGATTCTTCAAGTTTCGAGCCAGCTCACCAAAGGAGGAACTACGTAAGAAACCCCAACGGCTTCAGCCGAATATCCAATCTGATATGTCAAACACTTTCAGGCCTCGTAGCTTTACTGGGTTGCGACATGGGTGCTGCGGCCTTACATCACCCGTTAGCCCTTAAACTCCCCACCCCAGTACGCGCGTCTTGGGCTATGCGATTTTGCTAACTATAAGGGAACCCAACAGGACTGGTAGGAGGCTTCTGGCGGCCATCCGGTTATGGTATCGACTTCATTTGCATACAGTCAACTAATGACTGGACTGGGTATGCCAAATGACCATCGCAACCCCCTAGGTTGCGTCCAAACGGAAGGACACCTCCCAAGCAGCTCTTCTTGGATGTGTGACTGTGCTCACAAATTACAATAGGAAGGGCAACGGCGAACGTCCCATCTGCTGTACGGACGTGCTGAGACCCCAACTCCCCAACTCCGAGGCTACAGGTTTTTTGCGAATGTTTTGCAGGACCGGGGTGCTTTTTGTCTTTCTTGCGTTGACCTTAGAGAGTTCCGCATAGCTGACAACTTGTGCGTACTAAGGCCAACGGTTTCTAGCTGGACTACTTACACACCTGAAACAGATTTTAGTATTCCGTCAATCATAGGAGCAGTAGACTACACTGTGTGGTCAGCATTAAACTCTCGTGCGTCATTTGTCTGCAGAGTCAGTAGGATCGAAGGCAGAGCGAATGGAATGTGGTTACCTTTATGTGAAGAACCACTGCGTTTGCTGCCCGATAGCAACTTATAGGCTACAATAGAAGTTGGTGATTGTGAGGACATAAGGATCGCGCCTTTCAACTTGTAAGTCAGCTGCCATGGACGAAATCCTGCGCGCCCGCAAGCTCACGGAGGAAATCCTGGCACGCGCCGCTAGCATCAAGACCCATATGGCTCAGGTAAAACTGATCTGCCAAGTGCCCAGGACGAGCGACCGCCACCGATTGCATGCGCAAGTTTAATGCCCAAAGTGCACAAACCCTCCTTGGAAAAGTCCTGGCCCTTGCTGCAATCCCAGTCATCTGTTAAAATTTGATTCTCGCTCACCTCCCCATTTTCGCCTCCCACACCTCGTTAGAAGTTGTAATCCTTCCTCCTCTCTCCCACGCCCCTTCACCCCTTCCCCCTTCGGCCCTTCCCTTTTCCCCTTCGCGCCTTCCCCCTTCTCCCGCCCCATCGCAGGTCAGCCGCAGTATGGCCAACATGGCTCTCATTGAGGAGGAACATAAGGCCCGAGCGGCTAGGGAGGCGGCGGAAGCAACCAAACCACCTCTACGGCTCATGGTATCTGTCGTACACTGCGTAACACCGATGACAGCCTCCCCGCCCTCGCATGTGACCCCCCAGTCTATACACACCTCTCTCCCACGCAGCCTCGTGCAAACCTCTGCATTGCTGTTGTTGCTGCGTGCGTTAAAAAAGGAATCAGGATCTTTGTCGTTGTCTTTTTCTCATGTACCGATATCATCTCTCCCCCGGCCCTCAAGTTCGCTTTCAACCGAAACTCCCAACCAACACACCAACACATCAGCATGTCGTGCACTTCATTCATTCGTTCCGTCATTCCGTCAGTCAGTCCTTTCTATCCGGATCAGCAGCCTTTTACCTTTGTTAAAGTTCCCTGGAATTCCACACACCCCCAATCGCCTAAACAGGACCTCCCAGACGACCTACTACGGATGGTGGCAGCGGGGGGGGGGGTGGGGGCGGGGGCGGGAGGCAGCAGCATCGGGGGCGGTTCCGGAGCGGCGGCGTTGGCGGCCCTGGCTATGACCTGCCGCCGCTGGCGTCGCCTGGCGCTTGGCGAATCTGCGCTCTGGGAGGACATGTGCCGGCGGAGATGGGGCGTCGCGGAGTACGACCCAGGTGCCGTACTGGTCCTGGATCCACGACTTCTGCACCTGGCAGCGGGCTGGCCGAAGGCGGCGCTGGGTGCCGGCGGCGGCAGCGGCGCTGCCGCCCGGGGCATCCTCGCTAGCGTACGTGGCGCCGCTGGGGCCGCCGCTGCCGTCGCCGCTGCCGGCGGCCGTACTGGTCGACAGTCAGTCGGCGTACGGCAGGAAGTCGCAAGCCCGGGGCGGTCAGCGATAGCGGGGTTGCCCCGAACGCAGCGCCTGGCCGGCGTTGGCGGCGCCACCACCCCAGCCCCGAGCGCTTCTCCTCCCCGTCACATCCCCCCCCCGGCCCACGTCGCCT
>NW_003307597.1:98052-100841 GCF_000143455.1 Volvox carteri f. nagariensis
CTGAGGATCCCCCCCCACACTCGCCTTCGAGGAACTACCTCCGCACCCAACCCTGTGGGATCAGCCGCCTCCGCCACCTCCGCCACCTCCGCCACCCCCACTCCGGGGCCCGGCGGGTGCGGGCAGCAGGGCACAGGGCCAGCGGATGGCCACCCGGATAAGGCCCACCCGGCTGCGTCACCCGCATCGCAGCCACCCACCATACCACCAACGCCGCCGACAGCACACGCCGTATCACAAAATACGACCTCAACACCGCCTCCGCAGCCCGTCAGCCCGTCAGCGCTAGCAGCAGGGGCACTCGTAGCCGCCGTCAGCGGCGCCGTCAGCGGCGCCACGTCACCTAGGTGTCTTGCGGCGTCGCCGGGTGCGCGGACGGCGGGTGGCGGCAGCGGCGGCGGCGGCGCAGCATCTGGACGTGCGTCAGGTGCAGCCGTACATGGATCCGGAGCGGCTCCAACTGTCGGACCACTTGTACGGCTCGGCGGAGGCGATGCTCTGGAACCGGTGCCGCTGGGGTGGGTGTTGCGGAGCGGAACTGGAACGGGCGGCAGTAGCGGCGGCGGCGGCGGCGTCACATCCCCGACGGCACGGGCTAAAGGCCTGAGCGCTTGGGACACGGGGGGTTGCGGCGGCGGCGGCGGCGACGGCGGCGGCGGTCACCTTGGTGGTGGTGGTGGTGGTGATGTGGGCGAGGAGGGTGATGTCGGCGAACCCAATTTGTGGCTGCTGGTGTACAGAGACCGACTGGTGAGTACGAACATTGGCAGGCTGTAGCTAGAACGGGTGGGGCGGGGCGCGTACGACAGGGTGAAGTACATGCGCCCCGCTGGCTGCTGTCGTCTTATCAGCCCCGCAATACCGTTGGATAGCACATTTCCCCCAAACCCCTCTGCCTGGTGTGTCTCTCTCCCCCCCATTTTCCCCCTCCCCATCCGTACACACACATGCCCTCGAAAACCCCCCGCACCCCAGGTCGGTTGGCGGTGTGTGCTGGCTGTGTTTCGGTGGCTCCAGTCCCACGGCTGCCCGGAGGCCGTGTCGGGCTCCCTGCACCGGCAGCAGCTGCTGCTGGCGCTGAGGTACCTGCACCTCAACCTGGGCCTTACAAGCGCCGCAGCTGCAGCCGCCGTCGCAGCCACCGCTACTGCCACGGCGGCAGCTGCCACTGAGAATCCTGGCGGCGGCGGCGGCGGCAGTGGTGGTGGTGGTAGCGGTAACGGTAACCCCGGCTGCTTGTCCTCCTTCCCAGACTTCTTAACTCCGTCCTCACCGTCATCGTCACCGTCGTCGTCTTTGTCGCCTTCGGTCCGGTCTGCGGAGTCATTGGCGGCTGAGCTACTGCTGGACATACCTGATATTGTAGGTGTAGGTGTAAGGGGGGGGGACGTACGGGTCGTGTGTGCGCGTGTGTGTGTATGTGTGTGTGTATCTACCGGGGTTTCGAGACTGACATGTGGTTTACCTCGTGGATGTGGATGTGGATGTGGGTGTGGGGGGAGACACGCGCTGTGTACGGCGTTCGTACCTATATGCTCGAAACAGCAAATGCTGTGTATGACAGACGCACTTCCGGACGCACGCCACACATCCCCCCCCCGGCCCCCCCCCCGCACGCGCACCTTCCCTCCCCTGATGCCGTACGTACGTCATACACATCACCGTCACCCCTTACTCCCCATCATCACCCTCTCTATCCGCGCAGGTTCCCTGCCTTCTCTCCCTGCTCACGAACGACAGCGCCCTCGTGGTGGAGCTGGCGGCGGCGGCACTGGCGGACTTGCTGGCGATGGACCAAGAAAAACTGGATAGGGAAAGGGCCGCCGCCGCAGCCGCCGCCGCCGCGGCAGCAGCAGAAAAGAATGGTGGCAGTAGCAGTAGCGGCAATAGGAAGGGGGGCGCAGGAGCCGGCGGCAGCGGCGGCATGACGGGAAGGAATGGCAGCTGTAGCAGCAGTAGCGGCAGTAGCGGCAGTAGCCGGGCGGCGAAGGTGGTTCGTTCGCGTCGGGACGAGCCGGGTATCGCGGTACGGAGGGTTTCGGAGGCGGGGTAGGGGACAAAACACAGACACGCCAACACGTACCCGGCCGTACTCGCGGCCTCAACAGGAACGATACCGGATGGGAACGGTAAGGAGGGGCTAGCAGACGTCACACAAGTTTAAAAGTTTATGAAGCCGCGCGGAAATAAAAACAGGTCATCACACCAATGAGGTGAGCCCACCACCACTACCACCACCACCACCACCACCACTGCCATCGCACTGTCACGAGGTTCATCAATCCCGTCCAGTGTTTCCAACTCCTAACCCTAACTACCAACTCCTAACTACCAACTCCGCACCCTTGGACTCTGCAAACACGCTTTATACATATCCGGCATACCAACAAACCTACATACACACGTACATACACAGCAACTGGTGCTTCTCTCAAGCAACAGCGGAAGAGCCATCGCTGCGCAGTTGCGTGACGGCATGCGGTCGCCGGGTATCGTACGGCAAATTACACGCTGTTTGGTGAACCTATGGGTGACTGTGCCGGTGCCGCGAGTGCTACAGCCGCTGCCGGCGTCGACATCAACAGCAGTAGCAGCAGCAGCAGTACGATACCCTGGGCGCGGCTGGTCGGCGCCATCCCTGGAGGTGAGGGCGGACGTGTGTGTGTGTGTGTGGGGGGGGGGGGGTAATGGCGGGGGATGCGGCGTGGGAGGGGAGACGGTTATGGGTTGGTTAGTTGGCTGAGTTAGTTGAGTCTGTTAGGGAGGAGATGGTGACCCTCGATAGGACA
>NW_003307597.1:100974-105787 GCF_000143455.1 Volvox carteri f. nagariensis
AAGTAACCCCCGTCCCAAGCGCCTCTAACGGCACTAACTAACGGCACTAACACCGTTTTACAACGAACAAACTGTCAGGGTGGTGTGTGGCACCTTCAAGAGTTCACAGCACGCGGCGACCCGCTTCGTCCCATCCACGCCATCATCACCTTCCGACAGCCCGCAACACCCACCAGCGAGCTGCTCGTACACGAATCCAGATCTAGATTCAGCCATGGATCCGATGTACGTAGCAGCTTCGACCCACGGGTCGCTGGCAGTTCCATGACCCACGTTGGCGGCGGCGGCGGCGGCGGCTCCGCCGCCGCCGCGGCGCCGCCCTCCGAAACATCCCCATCCCTGATCTTTCCTTCCGGACCCGTACCATCACCTCCTGCACCATCGTCGCCGCCGTCAGCTGCAGATGGGACCCATGGGTCGTTCGGAAATCGGAGACGTGCAACGGCCTATGGTGACGGCGGTGGCGTCGGCGTCGTCGGTGGCGGCAATCCCCAGCGACAGAGCTGGGCGGGGGAGCGGTTGGTAGGTACGACAGCGGCGCTGGTCGGACCTGACGGTCGGCCGATGGGCGGTACGGCAGCGGCGCTGGTGGCGTTGGGTGACGGCACTGGGGCCCGCTGGGGTGGCGGCGGCGGCGGCGGCGGCCGGGGACCTGTCGTCGAGCTTCTGGTACGGCTGCTAAGTGGGTGCGGACGGGGGGTTTATATGGGGAAGGGGGATCGGGACGGCGGTGGTGGGGTGAGAAGGCGGGGATGGGGTTTCGGTAGTTTGGTAGCGTGATAGAATTCAGGATCACTTTATACAACTTATCTGTCTTTCTCTTCTTCCTCTCTTCCTCTTTTTCTCTTTTTGTCAGTCCGTCTGTCAGTCAGTCTGTCTGTCTGCCTTAACGGCTCGCCGGGTCTGTGTGACGCCGTCACAGAGTCAATGCCCTTTTTTCATCACCACCATTCAAATCCCCTCTCTCCCCCTCCCCTCATCCTCCCCTCGGGGGGGTTTACAAACCCAATGCGCTTCCTGCCAGGGCGGCGGGTACGATATAATGCTGCCCCGGGGAGCCATGTACGGCGGTGGCGGGACCGGTGTGAATGCCGTACATAACGGCGGTACTGCCGCCGCCGCCATTAGCACCTCTCCCCTCGTTCCCTCCTCAGCAGCAGCAGCAGCTGCTGCGGGGTGGCGGGCGGGGGAGGGCGCTGAGGAGTTTCGCCTGACAGGGTGGCTGGACCTTGCCTCCGGGGAATGGCACATAGAGCGCCGTTGCGTCAATGTGCCGTACGCGCTGTCGTACAAGGTACGACAGTACGAATTAGCGATTTACGTAACGTGCAGAAGTCAGTAAAATACCCACATATGTGCCCCCCGCGCCTCCCCCTAGTTTTAATCCTGTTGGGGGCGTGTCCCCCCCCCGGGCCCCCCCGCGGTGACTTCTTAGAACTTCCTGATGCAGTTCCCGGCTATCTATTTCTGGAGCATCTTTCTATCATCTCTGGTATCACTGGCTTCACTCGCCTGTGGAGAGCCGGCTGGTCATTGGAACAAACCCGCAGTCCTAGCGATCATTCACTGACTTTTCCCCCTCCTCACCCCCCCCCCTTTCACACCCCTCACACCCCTCCCCCTCCTCACCCCCCCCTTCCCCCCCCTCACAACCCCCACCCCCGCAGGGTTACAGTGACGCACGAGGGTGTTGGGGCACATACACAGTGCAGACAGAGCCGGGACCCGCTCCCGGGACCGCGCCACACGCTGAAGGGGGGGCAGCGGCGGCGGCGGCGGCGGCAGGGGGCCCGGCGGCGGCGGCGGGGGGGGGTCTTAGGTCAACGACGGCGTCCACGTTGGGCCCCGGCGGCTCTTCATCCGTACGCCGTCTGAAACTGTTCAGGTAGTAGAACAGGGAGAGAGTGAGGAAGGGAGGGAGGGAGGTCGAGTATGTGTATGTATGCATGTGCGTATGGGTGAACCGTGATATGATGGAGGGTGTGAGGTTGTGAAGTATTGATGATGGGTCGCGTGCCGTACCTCCACGCCATTGCCACGTCATCACCATCATTGATCACCACCACTCCCCCCCCCACACACACACCTGGCCCCCTCCCCCCTTCTGAAACCCCCCTAGGTTGTTCCCTCTTCCAGATTTGTTTCGTTTAGGACGGGTCTCATTTTATTCTCCAACCTAACTAACAAAGTTACTAGGGTTGCCTTAATTTAATCCTTAATTGTGAGGCGCTGGGGGGGCCTCCGCCCCCCCCAGACCCCCCCCCCATATGCTACAACTCCCCTCGTAGACCCCAAGAGAGTCATGCACTGGGTTGGCGCGTTTTTCCGTTCGTGTGTCCGGTCATTGACTTGTGCGTGTTTGGCTATGTGAGGACCGGTCGTACATTCTTCTAAGCCGCGTTGACTCACGGGCGTGACGGGCGTGATTCTTACGGCCCCTCATATCTATTCTATGATTGCAAATACTGAGTTCTGCAAACTTCGGAGCAATCTGGCAGCAATGGACTTTTTTGGCTAGAGGAATGAAAATGTACGGGTCGGCCTCAATTTATCCTTTTTTTACCGAAGGCCAAAATGCCCGTTTATTCCTTTTAAGTAATGTATTACTTAAAAAAAATCCCCCCCCCCCCACACACCCACACACCCACACCGCCTGCCCCCTCCCCTCTCCTGAACCCCCCCAGGTTGTTCCGAGACCCCTCCCTTCCCCTGCCCAAGGACCTCCTGGACCTCCTACAAGCCTTAGAACAACAGCAACGACGACAACAACTGGAGGTGGGGGAGCGGCGGGGGTGGGGGATGACATGACGTATGTCATGTCACTTGCACAATCACCTGCACAATACACACACACACACACAGACATCTTAAAAATCGTAACCGTGTGATTACCCCCCTCTCCCCTCCACCCCACCCAAACCTGCGGCCCCACCTCAACCCCCCCCTCCCTCCCTCCACCGCTTGTTTGAATGCAAAACATTCTTGGGGTATGTGCGGTACTGAATTATGTACTTTGTACGACACTTTCCCTGGCGGCCGGCCGTGCACTGTACGGCAGGATGAGGATCGGAGGCGAACAAGGACCAACCCCGGGAGGAGTGCCGTACAGGATGAGAATGGTGGTAATGAGCACGAGGTCGATGGTAATGATGACGAGCTTGCTGCTGCGGGCGAGGAAGGGGAGGAGCGGGGGAAGGCAGCGGATGCGCCGACGGCGGCGTCTGCGGTGGCTATGGCGGTGGCGGCCGTTAACGAAACTCATGATGTACGTCACTGTGTTGGTTGAAGCGGTTAAGGCGGTTGAGGCAGTTGATTTGGATCCCGAGGAGGATCCCGATATGCCCCAGCTGGAGCCTCTCTACCCTCCTCCCGGCCTGGAGTGATGAACAGCACCACCACCACTACCACCATCACCACCACCATTTCCTCCAGCATACGATTGATGGCATGAGTGAGCGAGTGAGCGAGTGAGTTGGTGAGTTGGTGAGTTGACATAACTGACACAAACATATGCACTATCTGGGAGCTTGTTTTAGTGCACGGAGTTTACTCTTTACCTAGTTCTGAAGATGTCAGTTTCTCACACTGGTCATTGCCACACTTGCCCCCCATGACACCCGAAATATGTACATGTGTATATTCATATAATTCCGTTGGATGCTGGTGGTGGGTGCGGAACCTGAGCGATCCGCTGAGAAGTTGACTAGGGTGACTGGATGAGGGTGCCCCGAAATACCGGGGAAGGCAGGGTTTCGCAGGGTAGCTGCCACGGGCGAAGATACACCCCCCTGTTTCACACATCATATAATTCATAACAGGTAGTACGGCAGTAGGTACGGAGAGGCCCGAGCTGGCGGCACGGGACTGCCGCGTGTTCTCAAGGCCAGTGTCATGCCTTGGCGTGTACGACTAGCAATACGGCAGCAAGGAGAGCGGGGTAGAACTTTTGTAGTGGATATTACGAAAGGAAAAGCACGAGGAGCTAAACCCTAAAACCCTAAGTTTCATAATGCGCTTGCGTCTTTTATGTATGTATGCATGTATGTATGTATGTATGTATGTATGACGTTGATTACACTGTGGGCTGAAAAGCCGGGGGCCCAGGGCCGAAGCACAGCGCGGGGGGCGGGTGCATACGGCTGGTTAGTCTCATGCACTCCGCCCCCGGGTCAGGCCGCACGGGAAACGACGGCCGGCACGCAACAGCGCTTGTTTGGCGCTCCAACTAGACGGGATCTATGCCCGTTGGTCTCCTAACATAAACGAAGTCGCAACTGGGGGGCTCTTCCTGCCGACCGAACGAACCGAGAGCTCGCAACCAGGACCTGGGCGACCGGGAGCCCGACGAGTCATCCCGGGCTGGGGAGGTCACCAAGCTCAAAAATCCTCATGCAAAAAAAGAGCGCAAAGAGCTCACACCACAAGACGCCAAACAGCCTCCTGAGACTACTACCCTCCTCCGCCTCTCCCTCCCTGGGCTAGTCCAGGGGAGATAGCCCCCGTCGGGGGGGTAACACCGCACAAGTCCGCGCCCTTCCACAGCACTGGGTCTAACTTGAAAAGTACTCAAACGGGAAGACCCTGCGGCAACGCAGGGCGATCAAGCCTCCGGAAACAACAGGGGGGGAGGGTAGCCAGCTCGGCGCCCCCCCAATACCGCTCTACCAAGACGGCTGGTTCCCAAGATCCTATCTCACCTAGACGCCGCAACACGAAAAACCCGGTCTCGTACCCTGAAGAACCTAGTCCTGCACCACGCGCGCACCTTCGAGTACGGCCCCTCCTTCTGGGTGCCCACCTCCCCCTCATCCGC
>NW_003307597.1:107029-108255 GCF_000143455.1 Volvox carteri f. nagariensis
GCCCCGCATTGCAGCTGTGTCGCTAGGCGGACCGTCAGGCGTGTGAGTGGGACGGTTGTTGTGCCGCCCGGTATCTGCCATCCGACCCGCTTTAGGATCATAGCCATCGCCTGAGTGCTGTTGGGGGTGCTTGGAGCCGCCATGTCCCCCGCCGTTGGCATCTCTGGCTGCTGCTGTTGGGGTTGCTGCTCATGCGGCTGCGTCTGTAGCTGTGGCTGCGGCTGTTGCTGCTGTTGCGGCTGCGGCTGATGCTGTGTCTGTAGCTGTGGTTGTGTTTGCAGCTGTTGTGGCTGTACCTGCGGCTGTGGCTGCGGCTGTGGCTGAGGCTGAGGCTGCGGCTGTAGCTGCGGCTGTGGCTGCGGCTGTGGCTGCGGCTGTGGCTGCGGCTGTGGCTGCGGCTGTGGCTGTGACTGCGGCTGTGGCTGCAGCTGTGCCTGCGGCTGGGGTTGCTGTTGCTGTTGGGTTTCCACTGCTCTTGCAGCTTCGAGCCAGGCCGGGTTGATAGCGCCATGTAGCGTCTTAAGGGCTGCCAGGGTCGCTGACCTGTCCCGCGTGGGTGCTGGGGTTGATGGGTCGAGGTGTGTCCTGACCCATTCGGGCCAGGTCGACCTGGGGAGGGAGGCCACTCGAGTATGCACCACTAGGTCCCAGACCCGCACTAGGTCGCCCACCGTTTGCAGTTTCCTGCATGTAGCGATCCCCACGAAGTGCGTCTCCAGGCCCGGGCGGCGGTTCAAACTGTCTGGGTCTGCCTCGCCGGTATTGGGGAGCAACGGTTACCCCACAACGCGGTTGCCCAGCACCACGGTCTGCCTCGCCGGTATTGGGGAGCAACGGGTTACCCCACAACGCGGTTGCCCAGCACCACGGTCCACGGTATGTATGTATGTATGTATGTATGTATGTATGTATGTATGTATGTATGTATGTATGTATGTATGTATGTATGTATGTATGTATGTATGTATGTATGTATGTATGTATGTATGTATGTATGTATGTATGTATGTATGTATGTATGTATGTATGTATGTATGTATGTATGTATGTATGTATGTATGTATGTATGTATGTATGTATGTATGTATGTATGTATGTATGTATGTATGTATGTATGTATGTATGTATGTATGTATGTATGTATGTATGTATGTATGGTATGTATGTATGTATGTATGTATGTATGTATGTATGTATGTATGTATGTATGTATGTATGTATGTATG
>NW_003307597.1:108999-138205 GCF_000143455.1 Volvox carteri f. nagariensis
CTCCTCCGCCTCTCCCTCCCTGGGCTAGTCCAGGGGAGATAGCCCCCGTCGAGGGGGTAACACCGCACAAGTCCGCGCCCTTCCACAGCACTGGGTCTAAATTGAAAAGTACTCAAACGGGAAGACCCTGCGGCAACGCAGGGCGATCAAGCCTCCGGAAACCACAGGGGGGGAGGGTAGCCAGCTCGGCGCCCCCCCAATACCGCTCTACCAAGACGGCTGGTTCCCAAGATCCTATCTCACCTAGACGCCGCACCACGAAAAACCCGGTCTCGTACCCTGAAGAACCTAGTCCTGCACCACGCGCGCACCTTCGAGTACGGCCCCCCCTTCTGGGTGCCCACCTCCCCCTCATCCGCGCCCTCGCTACGGCCACCTGTTTCCACTCACCACTCCTCAACCCTACATCCTCTTGGTGTACTCTCTACCTCTTCCCCTCCCCCCCCGGCTCTCCCCGCCCTTTCCCCGGTCTCCCCCCCCTCCGCCGGTACGGCTCCCCCAGGCAAATAAACCCTCCCTCCCCCATGTCCCCTTGCGCGGCACCCCCCCAAGCCCCATCCCTGATCCCGCCCCCCTCGCAATCTATCCCCTCAACCTCCCTCTCGTATGTATGTATGTTTGTTTGTATGTATGTATGTATGTATGTATGTTTGTTTGTTTGTTTGTTTGTTTGTTTGTTTGTTTGTTTGTTTGTATGCATGTATGTTTGTTGGCAAAAGAAGTAGGGAGTAGGGGAGCGGTATTCGTCATTCGTCTGTAAAGCAGAAAGCTCCTTAGGTGGTTGGGGGCCGTTAGGGGTGGTTAGGGGGCCGTTAGGGGTGGCGCCTCAACAATAGGGAGAGCGAGGGAGAGTGTGTGTCTGTGTATATGTGTGGTTTAGACTGTACGTCTTTACGTAAAACAGTTTAAGAGCTAGCTTAATTTTCACGTCTGATCGTATTAACTGAGGAGGTGCTATGTCCAGTGGGATCTGCATGCATGCATGAGGTCCTGGTGTCCTTGTTAGGAATGGGTTGTTAGGAATAGGGGGCTTCCCCTAGATACATGTCTCCCCTTCAGGGGATGGTCAGTATCGTATCCTTTCAGTATCTGGTGGGCGCCGGGTGGGCCGGGTGGTGGCGTGTCACTCGTCCAACAGTTTCAAATGAAGGGTTCGCATTATTGTGGATGTGGTTGGGGGCGACTATCGTCGTTAGCTTTATGCCTCGTCAGGCAGAAGTCCAAACTGAATTGGGTAAAAGACAGGAGCTGCATACGAGCCTACCAGTGATCGAACCTGGAATCTCCGGTTCCATAGACCGGTGCTTTATCCATTAAGCCATAATAGGCCCGCACATCAAATTATCAATTGGAGTACAAACTTCCGTTTCATTGTGGTTACCCTAACACTGTTCGTGCAGTAGTACTAGTTCATGCAGTAGTACTACTAATATTACTACTAGTACTTCGTGTAGTGTGCAACTAGCAGTACTCCCGGAGTTGCGCCTCCATGCGCTGTGAAGGAAAGGCCTAGGACGGAATATCCTCGCATATGTCCGTCATATCCAGCTAGCTTAGTTCCCTCCATGGAACACTCCAACGCCGTGACCCATGGTTGGGAACCGAACCATGTATAGTCTCCACCAAGTGGTCAGGCAAGGCAAGGCTTCAGGCACATTGGTAAGGGGGCATTACTCATCCGTTTTCTAAGCTTTCTGGGACACGATGCAGGAGATGCATGGAATTCCATTCCTTGCATGGCCTCTCTTTCGAAAGAGCCCCTGCATGGGCTACACGAGGTAGACGAACGAGTGGAATGGCTAATGAACAGGTCATTGCCAAAAGGTGTGGTATTATTAGAGTGTCCAGATGTCCAGCCAGAAGTGCACCCATCAGGAATTCACATGGCGAAGCATTGGATGGGTCCAGCGGCCGAACAAGCGGGCGGGAAGGAGGTCCTCCCGCATATCACAACGTTTATCCTGTGTTCAGTGAATCGCAAAGCTTATGCAGTTTAGGCTTTGCTGTTGGGCATTGGCGGCTAACAGAGTGTGCAAGGCCTTGGGACGGCGTTATACACCTAGGGAGGAGCAAGTATGGCCCTGCTGCGGCATTGATAGCCATATTGAAGATGAGAAGCACGTTTTGCTGGAATGTCCGATGTACGACAAAATCAGATCTGATATGGGTTTCCAAGCTTCGAGCATATGAAGGATGCCATGAAGTGGGAACCTGAACGTCTGGCAAGGGAGCTGTAACGTATGTGGTCCCACCGCAACTCATCCAACTACTACCAGCTAACAAATAAGCATCCCAGGGAAGAAGAGCGCTGTATGACCCACGGGTCCGTCCGTTCCCACGCTGCCGCTTCCCCTGCCCTCTCCCGTCCCCACCTGCTCCGCGGCCGCCTCGCTGGTAGTGGCGGGCGGTGTCTTTATGTCCGGTTGCGGTGGGCGTTGTGCTGTTCTATTGCCGACGTGGAGCGAGACGTTGGTTGAGTTTGTGTGCACCTGGAAGAAAAGGGTTTTGTAACGAGGTAGCAGTGGTTGGAGATGGGTGAGAGGGGGGAGGGATGGTGGGTGCAAAGGTGCTGCCGGCGGGGTTCAGTCCTTGTGGAGCTATGTGGCGGGTGGAGAGCAGTTTCCGGGACATGCCGAGTATCGAGTGTCACGTGAAGATGTGTAAGCGGTTTTCTGCACCAACCTCGCAACCACATGCCCCCTCTTCCCGCCTCCCGGCGCCCACAGGGGGCCCCCCTGTCGCACTCACGTTCCTTGCACGTGGAAGTGGTACATACATACATACATGCATGTGCGAACAGCTGCAAGCTCGGGAAGGCTCGACTGGGTGAGTGGGTGTGTGGGTGAGTGGGAAAGGGTAGCACCTGGGGAGGGGTGATGGGGAGGGGTGATGGAGAGGAGAGGGGAGGAAATGGACAGCCGTCGCGGGCTTACACGTCCCCCAATCCCCTCCCTCACCCGCAACCCCTTATACTGCACACCCACCCTGCCAAAATGGCCTCCGCCGATTTTCCGGAGCCATGACGGATGGTCATCCACACCAGCTCCTCCGCCGCCCGCTCATCCGGCATCGTCTCCCGCCGCCCGCTGCGTCGCGTGGCGGGATCGGGCGGCGCGTCCGGAGATCTCGCGGGCACACGGCCTCCCGTCCGGTGGCGGCGGTGGATTCGAAGTCGCTTCCATCCGCCGGATTACGAGCGGAAACTCTGTGGACAAATGGATACGTAGAACCGGGTCTGGATGTGTGTGTATTTGTGTGTGCGAGTGTATGTTGGGGCCGATCGAAATACCGACCTAGTGACCCATGGGTCACTGGTGCCGATACGGGCGGCAATTTTCATCGGGGCCACTACCTCTCTCCCCACTTCTCAATGGTTTACATTGCATGTTCAGAGTCAAGCTCCCTGCCAAGTGAGGACTCGTGGCCGTGAGGGCGGACCGAGGGCCAGGGAGCTGCTGCGCAAGGCTTTTGCTGAGGAGCTACGACGGAAAAAGATTCCTGTTTCGGGATATGGACCGCGCACCTACGAATCACGGGCGCCTGCCGCAGCTTTAAAGGCTTGACCGAGCGCGCGCCTCATCTTTCCTGATCGCTCGCTTCCTTAGGCTGTTTCCCGGCAGTAAGAGGCCAAGGGAAAGGACTTTGAAAAGAGAAACTGTGCCCGCGCCTTTCCCGTGCCGCGGTTGTATGCTGGAGAAAAAGCCTGAGGCGAGCTGGTATGGACAAACCCTTGCTCACTTGCACGGCGCTTACAAAGGATAGTCAAGTCCAAAGGAAAAAGTCTTCGCTATTGACAGTGAGACATAAATGATTTGATACAGGACAGATGACAAGGTCCATAGGTCAAAGATGGGTTGTAAGCCTGTATGTATGCGAAATGAGTCACCATCACGCCTGTACCCGCGTCGTACAGCAAATCCGAAAAGGTAGCCTCGCCGGTGGGAGATATAGCAGGAAATCGTGTTCAATGCTTTCGCTGCATTTGTTCGTCAAAAAGCACTGCACAAAGCATCATTGTAATTCACCATCGTCACATAGTCATAGCATCCTGCGCTAGAGCCGTGACGAGGATTTCCCTCCCATCTGGTAGAAACTGCTCGCTTCTGAAGTATCTTATCGTCCAGTCACTGCTACCTTTAACTCCCCCTCCAAAGGCCACCGTAGAATCCCCCTGTACTCTGCCACGAAAGAAAGAAGAAAACTGATAGTACACTAGACATCCAATTCGCAGCTCGCGCCTTCTCAATGCACAGCATTATGTACATAACATTAGTACTTAACTCCCTTACAAACCGTCGCTGCCCCGGTTGCACCTCCCCCTTCTCCAAAAACCCTACCCTAAGCACAACACCGCTTTGCCCCGCGCCCTGAGCAACTCCCTTTTTCCCCTTTCCCTACCGCCCTAGGTACCCGCGTCTGCTGTAGACGTATGCTCTGCACACGGCCTAAAATTTCTTGGCCCATTGACCCAATCGGCCTTTCCTTCACAACGAATTGTTGCCCCTCGTCCTACAGCCACGTTTCTGCTTCCCCTGCCAAATAGGCGCTCAACTGTCGTGCACAGGCGCTCAGGCAGCCCCGCCCTACGGTTTCACTGGTTTCAGCTGTTGCTGCTGCTGCCCTGTGAAACGGGTCCCGCTCACAACTGTCCTCCTCCCCACCGCTGTGCTGCTCCAGACAGAAGCCATTCCAGCTGTCAATCAAGCGCGCGCATGTCGAGCGAAGCTTTGAGTAGACCTTGGAGGCAGGAGAGCCGAGGATGAGCGAGCGCAACGCATCACGCGCCACCCGAATGTTTTGGAAGGAACCTAGGATATGAATTCGCGTGTCCGCCAGCACGATGCGAGTGCGCGTCGCATTCTCAATCGTAAATTTGATCTTGCCGTCCTGCGGCGCATGGGGTTGAAAAAAGTGTAAAAGGGCAGCCAAGCAATATGGAGTACGAGAGTCAAAGAAATGGCGGTAAATCAGCCGGCGGAGTAGGATGGCCCTTGGCTGGCAAAGAGGCTGGCAGGAGCTCAGGGACACAGGTCACCGGACTCGGCTTCCGTCCAGCGGGGCTGGCCAGGCAACATTCCCAGCGCACAGCCCTAAAGCCCCTAAACCCTAAGTACAGGGGGGTCGCTGCTGCTCGGAACCGGCTGGCTCTTATCACAGCTTCCACTCCACAGGCCGCACGCTGCGGAGTTTTAGGCAGGCCAGTCGCTTTCACATACTAAACTCTATACCAAAAACGGTTTCTCAAATGCTCTGTAGGGAGTAACAGATCTCGTAACAGCCAACTACCGGTAAACAACCGTATCCCAATCGAATCCACAACCAGCAACCACGACCCAGACCAGCTCTTGCCCTTTCTCAACACCCAGCCCTCCTACTAGCCGTAAAGCCGTAGGCCGGAAATGGCGTCAGGGGCTGTTCCAACCGTCCCTGTGCTGGCGCGGGGGGCGGGGCACCCCGCCTCGCCACCCCTAGGCTGGTCTTTCCCCACCGGCCTTGGTGCACTACCGAACATCTGCTGGTAGGTGTCCTGGGAGGGCGGTGATGCGTGCTTGTGCGCATGTACGTATGTATGTGTTGAAGCAGTGGCGGGCGGTGTCTTTGATGTCCGTTTTATGTCCGGTTGCGGTGGGCGTTGTGCTGTTCTATTGCCGACGTCGAGCGAGACGTTGGTTGCGTTTGTGTGCGCGCGGAAGAAAAGGGTTTTGTAAGGGGGTAGCGGCGGTTGGAGATGGGTGAGAGGGAGGAGGGATGGTGGGTGCAAAGGTGCTGCCGGCGGGGTTCAGTCCTGGTGGAGCTATGTGGCGGGTGGAGAGCAGTTTCCGGGACATGTCGAGTATCGAGTGTCACGTGTAGATGTGTATGCGGTTTTCTGCAACAACCTCACAACCACACGCAGACACTCTCTGTTGTCACTGTCTGTTATCGCCACACCCCCAGCTCACCTTGAGCCATCCGATGCCCGACTTCATCACCTCGGTGATGCCATTGCCTGTCAGCTCATTCGACCAACCAGACTTTTCTTAGCCGCCGCCGCCGCCGCCGCCACCGCTGCCCTGCTCATCACCCGCGTGTTCCGCCGATCCCGTCGTCTCGGAATCTGTGCGGCCACGGGCCGTGGTGGCGGTGACGGCGCCGCCCCCTTCCTTCTCCGGAGGCCGCCGCGGCTGCCGGCCTGACGTGTTGTACGGAGGCCGTACTCAGCACCCATCTCCCCGTGGGGGCCGATGACGCCTGCGTGTCAGAGAAAGACGTCAAAACACAACATCGACACGATAAAGGCACATATCTACATACATGCACACACTCTCTTTTGTTGTTAAGCATACACGTGCACAGGCATAAAGCGGGACACGCATATGCAGGCTGTTAAGGAGGCTGCATGCACGCGGGGGGTGATACGCAGCCCAACCTCCCTAGTGGGTGTGCGCGCACGCGCATGTAGTCTACACTCAAATCATCGCGTAGCGAATTTCCCCCCGGGTACATATCACCTGGTTCGCCACCGTAGCGGATCATCCCGCCCTTCACCCCACACCGTATACCTCGCGACTGTAGCTACCAAGTTTCCTTCATCTCCCCTTCCTCTCCCACCCGCACCCCCACCCGCACCCACACCCGCACACGCACCCACACCTTCACCCACACCTACACCCGCATCCACACCTCCCCTGCCACGCTGTCCGCCTTTCCTCTCTCACCTCCCACCTCCCCCCGCCCCACATCCCACATCCAATACACACACACACACGCACTCTCTCTCACCTGCCACCCCCCTAGCTCCGGAATATCGTCCGCGGGTCCCCCCCGGGTATTCTCCGTACCGCTGCCCGCCACCTCACGATCGTGCCGTGCTACCTTTTCATGCAGAAGCACAAACAAACATACGCAAATAACTAAAACAAAAGCGCACGTTAGACAACTTGCCAATGTGGCCTCATGGGAGGTGACGGATATTTGCTACACGACAACGCGCTGTATGACCCACGGGTCCGTCCGTTCCCACGCTGCCGCTTCCCCTGCCCTCTCCCGTCCCCACCTGCTCCGCGGCCGCCTCGCTGGTAGTGGCGGGCGATGTCTTTATGTCCGGTTGCGGTGGGCGTTGTGCTGTTCTATTGCCGACGTGGAGCGAGACGTTGGTTGAGTTTGTGTGCGCCTGGAAGAAAAGGGTTTTGTAACGAGGTAGCGGTGGTTGGAGATGGGTGAGAGGGAGGAGGGATGGTGGGTGCAAAGGTGCTGCCGGCGGGGTTCAGTCCTTGTGGAGCTATGTGGCGGGTGGAGAGCAGTTTCCGGGACATGCCGAGTATCGAGTGTCACGTGTAGATGTGTATGCGGTTTTCTGCAACAACCTCACAACCACACGCACACACTCTCTGTTGTCACTGTCTGTTATCGCCACACCCCCAGCTCACCTTGAGCCATCCGATGCCCGACTTCATCACCTCGGTGATGCCATTGCCTGTCAGCTCATTCGACCAACCAGACTATTTCCCGCCGCCGCCGCCACCGCTGCCCTGCTCATCACCCGCGTGTTCCGCCGTTCCCGTCGTTTCGAAATTCGTGCGGCCGCGGGCCGTGGTGGCGGTGGCGGCGCCGCCCCCTTCCTTCTCCGGAGGCCGCCGCGGCTGCCGGCCTGACGTGGCGTACGGAGGCCGTACTCGGCACCCATTTCCCCGTGGGGGCCGATGACGCCTGCGTGTCAGAGAAAGACGTCAAAACACAACATCGACACGGTAAACACACATATCTACATACATGCACACACTCTCTGTTGTCGTTACGCATACACGTGCACAGGCATAAAGCGGGACACGCATATGCAGGCTGTTAAGGAGGCTGCATGCACGCGGGGGGTGATACGCAGCCCAACCTCCCTAGTGGGTGTGCGCGCACACGCATGTAGTCTACACTCAAATCATCACGTAGCGAATTTCCCCCCGGGTACATATCACCTGGTTCGCCACCGTAGCGGATCATCCCGCCCTCCACCCCACGCCGTATACCTCGCGACTGTAGCTACCAAGTTTCCTTCATCTCCCCTTCCTCTCCCACCCGCACCCCCACCCGCACCCATACCCACACCCGCACCCGCACCCGCACACGCACCCGCACCTCGTTGCATCGCTGTCCGCCTTTCCTCTCTCACCTCCCAATGGGCCCCCGCTAGCTCCGCCCCGCCCCACATCCCACATCCAATACACACACACACACGCACTCTCTCACCTGCCACCCCCCTAGCTCCGGAATATCGTCCGCGGGTCCCCCCCCGGTATTCTCCGTACCGCTGCCCGCCACCTCACGATCGTGCCGTGCTACCTTTTCATGCAGAAGCACATACAAACATACGCAAATAACTAAAACAAAAGCGCACGTTAAGACAACTTGCCAATGTGGCCTCATGGGAGGTGACGGGACTTTGGGAAATAGCTACACGACAAAACACGTCAACAGCCGAGACAACGGCACGCAACGAGACAGACAGATAGATAGATAAACTGATAGACAGACAGACAGACGGACACACGACTCACAATACGTGAATGTTCACTCGTCAAAACCCACATCAAAAAAGGGGGCCGGGATAAAGGGGGACTCACAGGGGGTCTACAGGACTCAAAGCCTGTGGTGACGGGTTCCCTGCGGCTGCTGCGGCGGAATTGGGGCTCTGTCATATCTCCCCTCGCCCCCAGACTTCGCATGCCTTTAAGTAAGAAGATAAACCTCTAAAACCCGACAGACCCTCCTGAACTCCGTGAACAGCTCTGTCCCCCCCTTTCCCCCCCTTTCGTGGTCCGTCTCCCCCCTTTCCCCCCCGACCCCGTATCCCTGCCCTCCCTTCAGCTCACAACACAACGGAGCTCCTAACAACCAAGTTAAGTCAACGTAACGCCAAGCGAAAGAGATCCGCGCCGTCCGCCGCCGCCGGTGCCGCCGCCGGCGCAGTGGACGGCACGGAGGATGGGGGAGGGGAGGAGGACAAGGAGCAACTGAATGGCCATACGACGCCATTGCGCTGAAGCTTCATGAAGAGCCCAGCAGTTCTTCTTCACCGTAGCACACAACTAATCCGCATTGGTGTGACTGCACGACGAAGTGACGAGGTGTGCATAGGTGACGCGAATAGAATGCGGCAGATCAGCATGACAAACACAAAAATGATAAGAGTGACACGGATGTTTGAAGCAGTAGGACAGCGGAAAAAAGGACAACAGTAATCAACGGCGACAACGAAGTGAACTCACCATCACTTCACTCACTTCTCTACGATTGTTGGGTACAATATGTTGCCCACCTCCCAGTTAACACAGAAGCAATCCCCTATCAGTACGTAGCACACATACTCCCCTGCTGCCCATGGGGGGTGGGGCGCGATGATTGCTCAGTTTTGCAACTAGGATGGCCGCAACACTCGTTGGAGCGATTGGCAGTGGCATGATTCACATGTCATGCATATACAGCAGCTACATGCACATCTCGTAAAATTGCGGGCATTAGCCCTACATAGACACGGGTTACAAGTGCCCCAGCAACTCAAATGTCAGACTGGAAAGGCTGTGCAACATACTTGCAAGACTCACCAGAAAAAGGCAACGAACTACACAACATGAATGCAGCACTATCCGAAAAAAGACCTTCCAGGCCTACTGGACAACCTAAGCTACAACCATGCCACAGACATACATAAGGATTGCACGTGTCCCAACGTGTCCCCAGGTTGCAATTGCAACAAACACCACAGACACTGATACTATCAACACTATGATGCCTGCAGCAGCTGACACCATGCCCCTATCTACCCATCCCTCACCCCCTGCGGTCCGCATGCACCCAATGGCCACAGTGCTCCAAACACTGGCACCAACCTGCAATCCGCAAGGCACCATACTGCAGTTATATTGAGACACCAGTCCACTTACGCTGCTGCTGCAGAACAATATCCGCCCCATCAGCTCAGAAAACACGACGCAGCTGCATGGAGCTGTAGCCCGCGCACCAGGACCTCTTCAGCAACAGAGCGCTTGTGTGCAGCGGTGCAGCCCGCTGCTGCATGCAGTTTATTTTCACTACTCGCTGAGTCGTCTTCGCCACGCGTGATCCTGGAGTCCGCTTCAGATCGGGCACCTTGAAGGCCTGGAAGCTGCTTGCGGGCACAATGTAATCAAGGTAGTACACGTCCCGGGGAGGCAGGCACTGCAGGTGCCGCTCAAGGATTTCCTCGTCGACGGCCTTGCGCTTCTTGCTGACTGTTATCTGCAGCAGCCTGTCTGGCAGGACACAGGCATCGATGCATGGGTGGCGGCCATGCGACGGTTGCAGGTAGGCGGGCGCCGTGCGCGATTCCACTGCCTCCCTGAAGTGAACGTCAATTTCCTCCGGTTTGTCTGCCGCCAGAAACTGCACCTGCTCGAGCGGCTGCTGGGTCATCACCATCGATTTCCCGCCAGTAGCTGCGGTAGCCGACCTTTCCTTCTCCTCAAGGTCGGCCTTCCGGGGCCGGCCCCGCTTGCCCGTGTGGGGGACACTGCAAGGAACGCTCAGGACCTTGTACTCAAACTCGCCACCATTGATAAAAGCCTGGTGGGCGTAGGGCTCCCAAAATAGGCCGCTGAAGCCACCTTCATCCGACATGTAATACGCCAGCTGCGCACCAAGGCCCTTTGCTCTGACCTGCTGGGTAACCAAGCTGCCGACATGGGGAGTGGCAAAGCGGTACTTGAGCAGTCTGAATGTGCTGCGGTCCCCATCCTGGTGCACGATGCGGTGGCTGGCCTCCGGGGCGGCATCGTAGGCGCCTACAGCACTAATCACCTGCGGGTGCACGAGAGAAACCACATTGATGAAGGGAGGGGCATCAGTCCAATGCAAGGCCAGGTGCACAGTATTCAACAGTGAGGCCCTTGTAAAGGGGGTAGCCCCCATATCCTGATGCATAATGTAGCGCACTACATCGCTGTGCACGTGCACAGTGATTCTATAGATCAGAATATGATCTGTGGTGTGAGCGGCTGCTGCAGCAATGAGGAAGTGGGTCGATATGTTACTGTTACAAGTTTCGCACACAAGTGTGGGTGTGTCCGTAGAAGCCGGGGGGGCCATGGATGTTGTATTGGTATTGATGCAGGTACGCGGGAGGTCATCTTCATTCTCCCTCGTCCGCTTCAGGGTGAAGCGCCTCAGCGCGACGTGCCTGGACTCCCATATTTCCGAGAGGTACCTGACCAATGCCAGGGGTGGCGCCTCAGTCATAATGGTGCACATGCTGCGCCCTTTAAAGACTAGATATGTGTGTATGTGCATTGGCACCGTCAGCATCCACAGTTCCAGATCCACAAATGCACAGCAACGTAGTATTTCGTGTAGCTATTCTGTCGATGCAGTACTGCTTCGCCACACACATTGACATAAGGCTGCAGTCATCTGCTGTGGAATGCCACACATGACTGCCTGTTCATTCATTGACAGTAACACAGTGCATGCTGCTAAGAGTGGAGGTTTGACCAAACAAAACCAAACGCACTTTCCCCCCATACCATCTTCGAAGTCATCCTTGCATCTGTATCCGCACCCCGTGCAAGCGTATCACCTTATTGAGGCTTGTGGAGGCGAGTGCGCTCTTGACGACTGCATCGTCCGGCTGATTGTAACCCGGCTGCGACGGCAACTCCAGCACCAGCCGCGGCACGCCACCGTAGTACATATCGAAGCGGCGCTTCACACGTTCCAGGGATAGCTGCAATGGACATATCAAGGCTTTGATCACCAGTGGCGGACAGCAGCCAGACCACGCTACATCATACTAACAATCATCATGGCACACAGGCTGCACACCTTTGAGTTGTCGCGATACAGGCGCTGCCAGCAGGCCTCAATCTCAGGCCACGTCCACAGCGGCATGGTGAGTGTGATGTCATCGCGCCCCTTAACCCACTCCTGTACATGGAACCGCCAATCAGCCCGCACGGCATTGGTCACGTGTGGGGGAAGTCCAGGCGTCCAAGGCCATGCTCATACACACCTTATAAATGGAGCGATTGGGCGAACAGATCAGTATGGTGTGAGCCGCGACGTTCGGCGGCATGATGCCGTCAGTAAAGAACCTGCAGCATCGATCGCGGGCATTTCATAATTCAGCCCCAGATGACATTATCAGGGAGGCCGACTGCAATCCCGTGCATGTCCTAACCCGACCAAAACCATACACGGCTCAATTATTGACATGCAACATGCTGCCTTCCTGACCATGTTGGTCATCAGGCCTCCCCATGCACCAACACCACGGAATCTATGGGCAGCAGGATCAAGGCACGCACATTGAAGCTGATGCTGACAATAAGTTGCGTTGGTTTCAACAATGGACACAGGAGGGGTAGCCAACATGCGCAACACCCGTTGTGCTTTCCTTGCCTGGCACCGCACAAATACACATCCACCTGGCAGAGCTCTACATCCACAACGTTGACAATTGCGCGCCTAAGCCCTAATCAGCGGCCCCGGCATGCCAATGCATTCACCAGCGATATTGTGTGCGGAAGAGCACACGTGCTGAAGAGGCCTCCAGCTGCGTTGCTTGCTATGCATGCTCCCTCCAAAAGCCTTTCCCCTTCAAGTCGTACCCTTACGCTATCTTCCTACCCCCCCAATTTGAAGCTATGCAAAGGCGGCACTTACCAGGTTGACTCCAGCTCAAGTTCCTCCATGAAGCTGTCGACATCACCAACGTAAGCCTTGCCAGCCTTGAAGAGGACACATCGCCGCATGTTGAATTTGTGAGACTGCCAGACGATTGACGGGGGGTCCTTCAGCTGTAGCAGGCTGTACACTGCGTACCAGACAAACCAAGACTTGCCAGTACCAGGGACGCCAGTCAGGAGCCACGCCTCCTGCTGCTGAAGCAACTCGAAAAGGGTGGGGAAAAAGTCGCGGACCATGAGGGCATGGCGGCATCGCTTGAGGTCATCTGGAAAGAATGTGTTGGAGTCGAACGACAGCAGGGACATGCCGCCGCCGATGTCCTTGACCTCAGCGTTCTGCAGCGCCTGGATGAAGGCTGCCAGGGTGGCATTGTAGACGAACCCTGCACACACAGAGTGTATTGGATAATATTTTTTCTTGTACATTTAAATGGCATCTACCTATTTCGGACAGCCTTTGGCTGGCCCTTGGGCCCTCTACTCGTTTGCCTAGTGGCCCTGTTATACACCCTTGGAGAGTATCGCAACACCAGACGGTGTTAGCATAACACAACCACACAACCACAGACACACATAGTGCCATCAGGATTGCGATCGCGCAAACTTGCCACAGGCTGGAGCTTAGACTGCGAGCATACTTTCAATATTGGAAAACCCAATACAGAATTGAAGAGTGCGGTGTGCTCATGGCCGTTAGGTTGGTTAATCTCTAACTCCCAACAGCCTAACCAGAAACGCATAAGAATTTGATGCAAACGTTGGGGCATGTCTATTTCAGCGTGGGCCAGCCACTTATGCCGTGTGCCCCTAAGCGGGGCGCCCCCATCCAATTCAGATAGTGACACGCCTTGACGCCGGTACTTCCACTTGGGAAGGTGCATGGATCACCTAAGGTATCCGGGCACTCCCACCAGGAGTCGAGCTGCCTAGCGAACATATAATAAAATAAGAACAAGCGGTTTGGGTCCTATATGACCATACGGTAAAACTAATAGGGTTTGAGGGTTTCACGCCGACTTTACATCACTATTACGCCACCCGAAAAATCGACCACCTCGCCAGCGTATATGGGCGCATTTGAGCGTAATTGTGCTTGGCGTATTATTCTGTAATACGGTCGCAACCCTGCATGACCAAGACCTTGGCCTTGGTGTGTCTTTGTACTGAAGCCATGCAAAAAACAGGTCATACTCACCAGCAACAACGCCTGGGCCAGCCGTAGCCGCAGCTGCACGTTAAGGAGAAACGAGAGGGATGCAACATTGACATCATTAGTTGCTCAACAATGGGAATGGGTTCATAGCAGCAGTTAGCAGTCAGCACTCAGGCTGGACACGATCATTTAAGCAATCATTCCAGGTTGTGTAGGGTTTTAGGGTTTTTAGGGTTTTAGGGTTTTACCGGTATGTCGTCGTTAAGTCATGGGAGCCCAGGAAGTACCCTAAAAATGTAATATGACTAAAAAGAGACAGCATGTGTGCATGTACCAAGGAATCACAACCCCTGCGTTTGTTTTTCCCCCAGCAAAATGATTTGCACCTCACGCAGGTGCACCTGTCTGGGTGTACCTCCCCTCCAAGAGGAAGGAAAGGCGTCAGCTGTGTGTCACTCAAGACATACACTACAACAATCAAATAACAAGCGTTGTTCCTACGTACAGCGGGTGTTTTTATCGCGAACACAAACAAGCAAACAGCGGTGCTCGTCGGGAGCCCAGTCACAGGCCCAGCCGCAGCAAAATGACGAACCCGAGAAACTCCCAACCCAGTCTAGGAACACCGTTCTATAGAGGAGCGGCTGTGACTTGCTGTCACGACACAAGCAATAGCTATGCCTTAATGTAGACGTCTGCAGATCACAGCAAGACCTCTCTTGCATGCTATTGGTAATGATACCGGCTATAGGACCGAAATCCTCGCTTATGCAGAAAACTTTTCCTGACACCCTAATTGACACAGTCCGCAGGCGATCAGTTCAGATGTACCAAAAGACAACCGGCGTCATGATCAACCTCACTCAATGTGAGCACAGCAGCATCCAGATTGCTTAAATTGATGTCCTGGAAGCGAGAGCAAGCACTAGTAGCTGGAGTCTACACAACATGGGCCCCTCTGCAAAGCATGACCTAGTTGGTGGCACAGGGATGTACCTAAGGCCTGCCAAATACTGGGGCGGAACATAAAGTCTCGTCGATCATGCCAGACAAAATTTTGATGAAAAGCCCAAACAGCTCCCTGAACACACACCCGGTGGGTGGGTGTTGCCATGTAACCAGCTCGTGGCTTGGCTGTTTGGTAGTGGCATGATACACACACGTGCAATGGGAGAGAAATGGCTGAAGGCGGTGTGCGGGTCTGTGCTAAGTGCCACAATCCCGAGAAAAGACCTGCGTAAGTATTGGCGCGCAAAGCTTTTTAAGCAGCCCCTCACTCAAACGAAACGCAGGGTACGACGACCAGAATAAATATTCCGTACAACTGTGTGAAGGCCACGGCGGGCTGCGCAAAGGCCAGCTCTCAAAACCCAGGAGTGCGGGCTATACGCGTATGTGCGCAAAAGATGCAGGCATGCGAAATTCAAGAGCCTTCAAGAGCCAGGAGTGCTGGTGGGATACGCATATGCGTGTGAAAAATTCGCGGGCGTGCGGTGACGGACGCCAGATTGGCTGCTGTGAGAACCGGCCAGCGGGTTGCCCCCGCTACTGGGAAACACCACAGCATGAAGTCGAGCGGGCGCGTCCGCATGTCCCTTGGCATGCAGGAGTCCACTGAACGAGGGAACTGCTTAATGTCGAATTAAATAAATGAGAAAATAAAGAAAGTAGAAAGACAATTAAAAAAGATAAACACCAACATAAAGGAAAGCTCGCGGCGACACGGGAAGCAAGGGGCAATGTTAATTAATAAAAAAGAGGAAGCTTTCAATTGAGAAAAAAGAAACAAGGACTTCGCTAGCTTGGCTTGCTGAGAGGGTCGGCGACAGGGTCGCAAAGAGATTCGTGGCCTTGCTCCATGCTTCTGCGGCGGCCAGCTGCCACACCTTGTCCTTATTGAATGCATCTGAAAGATGCACAATCAGCTTGGCATCCTGGGCCTCCTGGTCCATGGCTTACGCGCAAGGCGCGCTAGGCGACACTGTAAAGTAGCGCTTTCGCAACCGATGTAAGGGCTGCTGAGCTCTAAGGTCCAGCTACTGTTTACGATCTATAGTTGTGAGCCTCATTTCTGCTGACCGCTCGTTCGTGCGTTGTTGTGCTGGGATGCGAGAGTGCTGAAGCACAACAAGGGGGGGGTACCCCCCGGGTACCCCCTGTTTTATGCCATAGGGCATGTCTTAGCCCATTCTTGCAGGGAACGAGCCGAAACGGAAACCTGCGGAAACGGAAACCTGCGTAAATAGGTTTCGTCACGCTTTCCGCAGCGAAGCCCAGATTGGCGGAAATGCGGAAAGAGAATCCGCATTTCCGCGTTTGCTGTACGGCGGAAATTGAAAAACAGATTCCAGGCATGCGTTTGCCATTTAAAGACTGCGTTTTACACTATGGAATTATTAGATTAAGTCAAATGTCAACAACCACTGGCCCCGACCCGGGGGCTGCCGAAGTCATAGAGATTGACTGTGTTTCTGCTCAGAAGAAGGGTTTTTGATAATTGATTCCACAATGTCCGTAAACGTGGTTGAAGTTGAACAGAGCCACGTCGAGAGGCGGGCTGCTTGAAGGGGGCAGGGTGAACATCGTCAAGGGTGTGGGCACACAATAGTTGATCGCTTGGCCCCCGCCACCCCCAGTAATACGTTTAGATGGCTCTACCTACGAGCAAGATTGGAATCCACCAGATTCTAGATCCCACCGGACAGAACCGCACTGCCACAAGCTGGTTTCAGACTGTCCATGTTATCGCCACACTGAGAAGAGCTAAAAAACATCGTTACATATTCATTTTATAGTTTTCGCAGCTTTCCGCAGTTTCCGCAGCCTTTCCGCAAAGGGCCTCCCGATTACGAAAAGTTTCCGCAGACCTGGTCAAGTTTCGGCTCGTTCCCTGGCCTAGCGGACGGTCATGGAAACGATGGTCCAAAGCTCCAAAACATCTGTATGTAGATGATTTATGAGACGCTAATAATAAATGCTCCAGCTTGCACTCCTTGGCAATCAATTAACGCGCAAAACACTCGCCAGGCGAACCTAACCCCAAAATCGTAACACACATAGTAAAAAGGCTTCTAGCATAAAAGGAGAAAGCAATCGAAAGGCGCCCAGGCGCAATACTACGACCATTTGTCTCTATATTGTTTATGTGGACTATAATATAGGTGCTGACGAAGGCTTCAGCCGCACACACTTCATGGCTCACTTACATTGCATCTTGAGACGCAAGAGTTCCTCATCGCGAAGTTTGAGCTTCTCCTCGCGGAGTTGGCGCTTCTCCTCGCGGAGTTGGCGCTCCTTCTCGCGCAAGTGGGCCAACTCGTCTTTGTCCTTGCATAATTTTAGTGCATCCTCCGTTGCCTCTATCTGGGACTCGACCTCCTGTATTTTCCTATCAAGGTTTTCCATGCGCCTAACACCAGCGGAGTTGTTAAACTAGAGCTCAGACTGTAAGGAACATAAAGCAGATGCTATATCTTCTTCGTAAGGACAAAGTCTCTGCTGGCGGAAAAATGGAAAAGCGGTTGCCGTACCTACAGGGATTACAGGGACTCGTCGTAGGGAGCTGAACACATACGTGACAAGAACCATGAGTTATGCATTCACTTGTGTAAAGGGAATTCTTATTGAGTTGCAGCATAAGGCTCCATGGAAAGGACGGCCAAGACCTCGAGGCGAGACGGACGGCCGAGACCCCTCGGGCCGAGACCTCGGGCCGAGACCTCGGGCTGAGACCTCGGGCCGGGCTGAGACCTTGGGCGTCTATGAAATAAGTTTGCCCTGGTGACTGATTACATAGCTAGGCAGGTGCATCGTTATGCGAACTTCTCTACTGACGCATCGCGTGGAGCGCCTTGGCAAGCAAACGCCGGTCACCTAACGTCGACGCTCGCGTAGGACCTGTCGAAATGTCGTCGTAACCAGGGCACTCCATGACGACATGATACTCATCTTGAAACCCGATCCACCCTCACCCTACCAATGAGACTGTTGACCTCAATCACCCAACAGCACAAACGAAAATGAATTAAGATCCTATGATGCCGGGAAGGGATGTAATTTCCAAGGTGGCGTGAGCACCCCATTCATTGCACGTAAAGACACATTTTCAACCCCGGTTGAGGTGTCAGAAATGAAGTCCCGAGGATCCTCAAATTGGACTGACTGGGAAAACATGTCCCCTTGCTTAACGGAGGTGCTTGAAAAGCATCCATATACGGGGTGACGAGGCAATGATGTTAATTTCTCCCCCTGCACCAAGCGAGTCGCACACTTCAAACATTCCACCGGAGTTTTGCCAGGCCTGCATGACTCGAGCCGCTTTATGGCCTTGACCACCAGGGTTCTTCACCAGGGTACCCAGAAATTTCGGCCGTGTCCGAAATCCTCTGCATAATCGTTTGGGGCCCTCCCCGAAAATTTTCATGTCAGCCAGAGAGTGTTTTCGGGTACCCCGAAACTGTCTGAAGCGGTTTTCGGGATACAAATTAGCTGGATTCTATCGTTATATGCTAGGGCGGCTGAACTAACAGATGTTTTGATTTTATTCTGGTACATAGCGCCTAGGGAGAAATATTTCAGCAAGGATTTTACCCAAAACCAAGGAGGCGTCGCTCCTCATCCATCTCTGCAGCAATCGCCTCGACCACACCTGCCACATCATTATCTGTCTCCTCAGACGGGTACACCTCATCACTTGCCACACTCTCGACCTCCCCGTTATCAGAAGGATAATAGGCCTCAGCAATTTCACTGCCCACACTGCCCTCATCATCACTGTCATCAGGCAGAACACAGTCGCCCACCTTGGCAATACGGTGCAGGAGCCCATCCGGGTTCTTTGCAACATACTCCTCAGCAGCTTGAATCACAAGGGGTTTGCATTTCATATCCACGGTTGGACCGAGTAATCCAACACGCAGAAGGGAATCAATGGACGGGACAGACAGCCGGTTACACAGCCTGTTCTTGATAATGCGGTGGACACTAAAGCCACGCTCAACACACGCTGTTTGAGTGGGAAAGACACAAGCGACATACACCAACTGAATCAAGCGTGGAAAGAAGTGGACCCACTGATGCATTCCAGCCCAGGCCCGCTCCCAGGAGGCGCGGCCCAGCTCCAACTGCAAGGCCATCTTAGACCTCATAACTGAAAACGCTTTTTGCAAAACGTCAAGTTCGCTGACATCGAAGGCAAACAGGCGGTTAGAGCTTGCCGAGTGGCAAAAGTGTGCTAGCAACTTCACGAACTCCTTACGGCCATAGCCACGCCGCTCTTCCTCAGACATCCTCACATATGTAGCAGGATCAAAAATACGAAAGCACTTCAGAAGCTCAGTGTCTCCAAAACGTGCATCCAAATGCTTCAAAGTTAAACCCACAAACCGACAAGCAACCGACAGCTGCTGACAAATGCTACAGCCACCAATCGCGTGGCCTTGCTTATTTTTGCCGGTTTGCTGCCACCAGGGATACTTCGCCGCAAAGGCTGCCTGCCCAATGTCAGAGACAGACGCCTTCGGTAGCTTGCCTGACAAGTCGACCACCTCAGGTGCAGCCTGAGCAGGCGGGGGTTGAGCCATCATTGGCTGCCCAGTGTATAACAGCGATTGCTGGTTAGTTTTCTGACTACATTCATAATAACGATGCAAGACTGTCGGTCGACAAAACGTTTGAAATTTGCAGCGACCTTATCGAAACTTACAGTAAATGTTCACTGAAAAATGTTCAGCAGCTTTGCCATTAGCAGCAGGAGTAGAAGTGACTGGGGATTTCTCTGCATAGTACGAAAACTGCCCCTAGGTAAGAGGAGTCACACGAGCCGCGGTACCCTCCGTCGCTGTGGGAATCGAACCCACAACAGCCACCAGGTGTCGGATGAAAATAAGTTCATCCTATCCAGGCCCAGCACATCCTTCACCGCCGCCAACTCCATGCAGATCACCCCCGCAATGCCTGTACGTCTGGCGCAACCCCAACCGTGTGTGGGGCCCTTCCTTTGACAGCACCGCCGGGCCCATGTTGTGTACACATCCTAAAACGTTTGCAAGCTGTGGCAGATCTCACCAGTACTGCTCAGCAGTAGCAGTAGCAACAACGCTTGCAACGAAATACCTACCTTCCGCGACCGGCACCTGCTCTTCGAGGACGACCTGTACAATGGGGAAGGGAGAGGGGAAAAGCAAAAGCGAGCTCATGCGCTTGCAAAGCAAAAGCGAGCTCATGCGCTTGCAACTAAGTGCTCACCATGGCTGCCACCGCAGCCGTTTCAGGTGTATGAATGCGAGAAAGAGGATCAGCAACATTCTTGCAGCCCGGCCGGTACTACCACGTGTAGTGGAAGCAGCTCAGGAACTCTTGCCGCCGTGCTTGGCGTGTGACCATCATGAAGGTATCCTGTGCGGTCTCAAGGTACACAGGCACCACTCCTGTGTAGGGCATTGAGTACACAGTAGCTCTTGCTCTGTGGTAGTGTAGTTGACTTCGGCAGGTGTGAACTTCTTGCTGGTGTAGGCGACGGGGTGGCCATCCTGCAGCATTGCACCGCCTGTGCCGTAGATGGCTGGCGTCGGTTACTACTTTGAAAAGGGTTTGGTAAGGTCAGGAAGGCGCAACAAGGGGCGTTGACGAGGGTGTTTCATTTTTAATGCCGTCGAATCCTGCTGGTGCATATTCTTCCATTCGGGTCAGCCGTTTGCTGCCGGGGAGGGTCGTGAGTGGAGTCGCCAGCGACGAGTACCCTTGGATGAGCTTGTGGAGGTAGTTCGCAAGGCCCAGGGAAACGGCATCGATTTTTCGGGGATCCACCGTAAGTCCATCGTGACCAACGATGTGGCATAGGAAGTTGACTTTGGGCTTGTTCATCTCGCACTCTTCACGCTTTGCACGGAAACACGCCCCTTTGAGGTATTCGAGTACGGCACATGTGCTCGAGGTGGCTGGTCGGATCTTTTCTGAAGATAAAAAGGATATCGTCTAGGTAGACAACCCAGTAACCAGCGTCGATGTGCTTTTTGGGCGGGGCTCCAGCGTGAAGCACCCAGGGGGCCCCCACTCTGTAGGATTGCCCATGTCCGTGTGGCCATGCGGCCGTGTGGCCGTGCGGCCGTGCATGTAACACCAGGCAAAGAGTACTCAGGGAGATGCCAGGGGAGCTGATCCCTTCTTACATTCCTCCCCTCGACTGAACGTCCTCGGGCGCCCCCAGGCGTGTCCCGTAGGATTTATTTAGATTGTTTTGAGGTCCGTAGGGGATTGTGAGTATGTTTGATAGTGTGTCATTTCGTCAGTCTCCGTCCGAGATGGAGCCCTTTGTATTTACTATGCTGGTAGACTTCTCGCCCACCCGGGCATCCACCTTTGGGGTAAGAGTATGCTGCATCGTACATAGTGTGCGATCTGTCTGCTGCTGGATTTAATCCGGGGACTTCCCACCCTCTAGCAATTCGCACCATCGGAAATCAGCCACTTCACTTCAGGGAGACCCAGGCCCACTTATGGTCCGGGGGTACGATGGGAGAATGAGAATAAGGAGACGTTGTGGCGGCTCGTGATGGATGGCATCCTCCTACCTGGCAACACGCACCTAGCTTCCATGAATCCCAGAACGCTGTGGATGTGGCGGATTCGGTGGAGCATCTGGTCAGCCATGCTCGCCACGCATATAATATCTCAGGAAGCGGCGGTAGGAGGAGTCACCCGGAAACAGATCTGGCAAGTACAGCCCCCAGCTGGCTGTGAACAGGCTGTATGGGACATAGTCGCCCTGTCGGCCCTGTCGGCCATGGAAGTCGGCGGATGCTGCCTGAGGGCAACTGACTGGGTTGTTGCTGGGCATGTTCGTGTTGCTCGTGTTGTTGGTATCCTCTTCTAAGTGGCGCGGCGCTGTAGTCTGCTGATGTATTATCACGGCGTCCTTGGTTTTGGAGACTGTGCCGGGCCTGATTGTACGGTTCTGGCTTCAACGCCGGCCTGTGACCAGCATCGGTTCCGTGCCGACCATGCTTTCCAGCGTGGTCGCCGTGGTTAATCTTGCGTTGCTTGTTCAGCGGGTCCGCAAATGTTTCGTGGCCGTCTGCGACTTCGCCCGGCAACTCGCCATCCTCAAGGTCGCTACCGTTATCCATCTGTGTTGGATTGACCCATACTAGATGACTCGATTTTCCTCCTTTCTCAACAACACCACTTACTACTAAGTAGGACTACGTCCCGCTCACCAGAGTCCAGGGAGGGAGACCAGAGTCCTTGATGCAGCGCTTGCATTTTTGCTCGTACAGCCTGGCCGTACACGAAGAGACAGAAACAATGGCAACAACTGGTTGGTGTTGGATTACGGCACTGTATTACACACATCTACATCTACATGTACATCTACATCCATCCATTCATCGACACATACGTGCTGTACATATAATTATGTACACATATACTATGTGTCAGTATATAAAATACATGCTATACATATACATATATCTTGCTATTATCTATATGTACATATGCCGTACATGTCATATAGTTTAAGAGCTGTCCGATTATTCCAAACGAACTAAAATTGCCCAAATGCCTTGAAGCCGAGCGCACCGAGTGCGTTTAGGGTTTCGCTTTGTGGGCAGGAAAGACGCAGACACCCAGCTCCAGGGGGGAGAAGGCACGAAGGTCGAGGAGGCAAAGGCCGGCCACAAGACGAACAGGACTAGAAGGCGGCGAGGAGGCTTTCCTCCCCTTCCCTCCCCTTCCCCTTCCCTTCCCCGGAATGCCGCCATCCACACGCAGCATTCCTACCGGCGCGGGTGTTCACGTTTTGGAGCTGCTGGCCCATACCTGGGGGCTGCTGGCCCTGGTCATCAGAGCTCCAGGAATGGCCCCCAGGTATGGGGCACCCCCAATGTTACGCATTAAAGGAGTTGTAACGCAACTCCAGGAGGTGTAAAACACACACACACATTTACATACATACAAACATACACAGCATTACTACTAGCGAGGAAGGGAAAGCACGAGCTAGACTTTGCGCTATTGGCATCTTTTGTCCAAAAGAGCAGCTGCAGGCCTCTTCTGCAGAATGAACAGAGACAGCGACCGCAGCAACAGCCGCCATAAGAAAGAGCTGCAAGTACGACAGGGTCCCAACGGTTCCAGACACGCACCACAAAAATACAGACATACGTAGACGAACACGTAAATGCAACGTGGTCATTGCATGCATGCACGCAAGTACATACCTGTCGTACTCTGCCGTATCACCAGCCCCCGTCGCGATGACGAGCATGTACCGCGGCGGCATACCCTCCCACAGCCGCTGTAGCCGGCTGTCGTACAAGACCAACAATTGATCAAATACGGCATCCGAGTAATCGGGCGTGGCTACAGATCCGGGCCCAGGTCCGGTTCCGGGACCTGCCGCATCATCCAGTCTGCCGTTCATGGGTGCCGTACATGACCCTGCCGCGTCAGCCGGACATCGACTTAGGTTTATTTTATTTGCCGTTACTGCTACGGCCTCTGCTGCTGCAGCTGCAGTAGCTGTAGCCGCAATCCGTGTCTTCGCTATAATCGTCGTCGTCGCCTGCTCCGCCGCCGTCGCTGCCTTGCCGCTGCCCTCCCTGCTGCCGCCGCCGCCTCCCCTGCCACCGGCGGCCCCCTCACCAGAGGCTTTCGCCCCCTCCGCCGCCCTCTCCTCCAGCCTCGCCTTGTGCCGCGCCCTGAAGGAGCCATACCAGCCACAAAGAAAGACAACATGCTTACCCATCACTGTGCGTCTGTCTGTATGTATGTATGAATGTTCATGGGGAGGACGCAGCCGGCGGTTTCGTATTTCTTACCTCCAAAATCCATAGCTCGCTGCGAACGACTAAAGCGAATTCGACAAATGAAGAAGGTCAAAACATGGATCAAAAAAACAATTCCCGATGCCGTTGACCAAAAAATATTTGGATTTACCCTGATTTTAAGGAGGAGGAAATCCAGATGATGCCTGAAGGGCACCAAGTGAAGAGGTCCACAAACCCGGAAGGAAAGAAAGAAACCAAGCCCGGTCACAACAAGGCTGCGGAAACTGCGGCACAGCCCTGGGTGCGGATGAGGATAAGGATAAACAACACAACCGAAAGTTCTAGAAGCTAAAACGACCTTAACCGTTTCCTGACAAAGGAAAAAGTGACAAGCGACACACACACACACACACACACACACAACGCAACAGACACGACTCTTCACTAAAAACAGAAAGCCTGCGCACGCGCCACACAAACTCCTCTTTTGCATTTTATCCCTCTCGTAAGGGAAAGGGGGGGTTTTAGACCTCAAGTGGTGTACTGCTACGTGGAGGTTGGTAGGGCGGACGAACGATAATGTCGTACAGATCGAGCGTTACATACCTTCGGAACATGAACACCGCCAGCTCCGTCAGCTGCGTCCACACCAATCCGTACGTACGAGAAGCCGCCTGGCGGCCCGCCGTGGCGACGGCGTCGTCACTCGCCACGGGTACCGCAGCCGTGCTACCAGTCACGAACCTATCTCACACCCCCACACCCCCGATTCGCCCGGGGTGTATGGGGCGGGAAAAGCGCGGTTAAGGGGAGGGGGAGTTAGGGTTTTAAATGAAGTGAAAGGTTTTGGAGTGACCCTTATACATCAGGCCAGCGAGACCCACCGACCCGCGGGTCGGTCCTACCACCGTTATCACGCTTTTAACCTTTGGAAAATTCCTGGACATATTCCTGGGCAGCCCGCACCCTACCTGCCCAGCACGTCATGTCGATCAACCAAGCAGCTTCGTGTCCCGCACTGCGCCGCGAGCACCTCAGCCAGCTTGGGGGCGGAGGTGTGGGGACCGGAGTGACCCCTGCCGTACGAGGGACCTGTTGCAGAGGGCGGGGGGAAGAGGGGGGGGAGAGGGGGTTACAGCAAGGTGCTTTTTAAATCATCAGGTAGCCCATCCAGCTTGGACTTTATTGGACCAATTCCACCTCCTCCCCCTCCTCTCGCAGACCCCTCCCCTACAAGCCGTCAGCACACGTGCCGTGTTTTATCTTGAGCAGGGCCAGATCCAGAGCTGTACGAGCATCCACCGCTGAGTCGTGCGCGCCATCCTGAATGGTACGACGAAGAAATCGACGAGCCAATATCTGCATATCATTGAGGGATGGGGAAGGGGGGGGGATGGATCCATATGTGAGAAATCCCTTTTTTGTGTGTATGTGTGTGTATGTGTGTGTGTCCACCGCACCCTCCCCCCTAACCACCCCAACCTCTCCCTCACCTTGAGCGCGCTCTTGAAGGGTGGTCCCTTAGGGTGCGGGAACAGTACGGCAGTGTCCAGTATACGGCCGTGACACGTCCGCAAGGCGGCCAGGTCGTTCTCAAGCGCGTGACCCACCAACAGACATTCCGATGACACCAGTGTCAGGAAGCGCTCCTTTGGGGGGGGGAGTTGGTAGGGGTTTTGGGGGGAGCCCAGGTCCCAAAACCGGGGGAGGAGGATGGGAAGAGGAATCATCATATACGACAGAAAGAAAAAAGAAAGAGTTCGCAAAGCGGAGAGAGATGTCGGCACGCCAAGGGGACGTGTGGCAGTGCGGCAGTGCGTCTAGGCTTTCCAGCCGGGCCTCTTCCCGCGTCCCCACTCACCCGCACATCCTCCAGTCGATTGGTACAGCCCTGCATGATCATACAGTTGTGGCTCATTGAGTATGTCAGCTGGAGATGATCAAACTTGAACTTGAAAGGAGAAAGCGGAGGCACAAGAGAAAGCGGAGGGGCAATCTTGAAACACACACCTACCCATACACACATACCATACAGACACACACGAGCACCTTCGGTCTGCCAGCCCTCCCCCCTGACCTCCAACATCTTTGACGTGATTCCGCTGTACCGCGTGTTGTAATCCAAAATTGGATTATGAGGAAGTACGAGCTCGTCCATCAGTACGGCGCCGCTGGGAAAGCCGGTCTTGCCGCCGCCGGTGCTGCTGCTGCTGCCGCCGCCGCCGCCACCCACAGACCTCCGTCCGCTGCGGCTAAATCCTTTCCCTTCCCCTCCTCCTTGGCCGTCATCATCGTCATCATCATCACCATTATCGTGTTGCTCTATATCACCGCTTCTAACGCCGTCAACGCTGCTGCTGCCGCCGTTGGCGGCGTGGCCGTTGCGTCTGGTGGCGGCGACGGCGGCGGCAGCAGCAGCGCCCGCCGCCGTGCCCGGCTCCCATCCCGGCCCGGCCACCAAACTAATCCGCGTGAGTTCAAAGCCCGCTTCCGTGATGCACATCTCACAGTCCAACGCAACCATTCGTTCGCTGGCCGTCGGGTCACCTGTACGACGGAGGAATGCTTTTAGGGGACTTTCAAAAATTCAGGGCATCAGGGCATCAACTTATAAGCTAGATTTTCCAACTTACTTTTCAAAGACAGCGACATCCACACAAGCCACGTAAGCAGTTTTGCACCGAACCCGCATCCTGTTTAGGTCCTTATTACCCGAAGGTCGCGTCGCCACAAAGCCCGGAGGACATACAAGCCGCCTCTGCGGGCGTCTTCGCGCGCCGCCGCCACCTTCTTCCTCCCCTCCTCGTTCCTCTCCCCCCGTCCCCTCTTCACCCTACTCCTCCTCCTCCTCCTCCTCCTCCTCCAAGTACGGCAACGGGTAGTTATGTTGCTTAAGCTCGTCCAATGATGCCACGTAGTGCGAGGGCAGGAAGGGACCTGGAGGCAACTGCACCGACGACGGCGGCGGCGGCGGCGGTGGAGCCCGACCGCCTTTCCCTCGCCGTTCCGCCGCGGCACCTTTTGGTGGCGCAAGGCTAGCAACCGCCGCCAGCGACCTCGCGTCTACGTCCTGTTGTTTCTGGTGCTGTTGAAAGCACACGCACAAGCGGGGGGAAGGGCTTACTCAGGGGGTTACTGACCGTGCTGTTTCAGAAACTTAATGTTTCATTAAAACAACTGAATGTGTTTTTATGTATTCGGCACATGACATCCCTTTCCCTGCTGGGACGTGTTTTTACCCCCGCACGCGTGTGTGCGTGTGTGCGTGCGTGTGTGTATTTCCACGGTGTGCCCGAGTCCCTTTGCCCATCTTCCAAACCACTGCTCGCTGTACTGCACGTTGTTGAATGGACTTGGATTTGGGTTTTCATTTTCCCCACACCTCTCCCCACCACCACCACCACCTCTCCCCTGGCGGCTACCTCGCCCACCCCCGCCCACGCACCCCACCACCAACCCACAGCACCTGCTGCCGTTTCTGTCGAACCTGGGTCGACCGGCTGTCGTACACACCTCGCCGCAAGCTAAACCCGGTAGGGGTGAAAGGGGGGGGGGAAGGGTGTGATTGAGCTTTGGGCTCTGGGAAGGGGCCCCCGGGGGGCGCGGGGGGCGCGGGCAGGATAAAAAACGGGGGAGTCCCGATTTCGGAAGAACGAGAAACCGCATGATGGCTTGTGGAATCATAGTAAGTAATTCAGTCATCAAGGGCAACAATGCATGGATCTGATCAACAAAAAAGCTTTTATAAATCCATTCTCTTCGGAAACAACTATCTTAGCTAATGTCGAATCCGGTTTAGCTTTAATCCCTTTGAAGGCGATGTAACTCACAATACGTGAATGTTCACTCGTCAAAACCCACATCAAAAAAGGGGGCCGGGATAAAGGGGGACTCACAGGGGGTCTACAGGACTCAAAGCCTGTGGTGACGGGTTTCCCTGCGGCTGCTGCGGCGGAATTGGGGCTCTGTCATATCTCCCCTCGCCCCCGGACTTCGCATGCCTTTCAGTAAGAAGATAAACCTCTAAAACCCGACAGACCCTCCTGAACTCCGTGAACAGCTCTGTCCCCCCCTTTCCCCCCCTTTCGTGGTCCGTCTCCCCCCTTTCCCCCCCGACCCCGTATCCCTTCCCTCCCTTCAGCTCACAACACAACGGAGCTCCTAACAACCAAGTTAAGTCAACGTAACGCCAAGCGAAAGAGATGCGCGCCGTCCGCCGCCGCCGGTGCCGCCGCCGGCGCAGTGGAAGGCACGGAGGACGGGGGAGGGGAGGAGGACAAGAAGGAAGCAACCGCTGGCGGGTCAGTGGCGGCGACCACCGCGGGCCGTGGTGGCGGTGGCGGCGCCGCCCCCTTCCTTCTCCGGAGGCCGCTGCGGCTGCCGGCCTGACGTGGTGTACGGAGGCCGTACTCGGCACCCATTTCCCCGTGGGGGCCGATGACGCCTGCGTGTCAGAGAAAGACGTCAAAACACAACATCGACACGATAAACACACATATCTACATACACGCACACACTCTCTGTTGTCGTTAAGCATACACGTGCACAGGCATAAAGCGGGACAAGCATATGCAGGCTGTTAAGGAGGCTGCATGCACGCGGGGGGTGATACGCAGCCCAACCTCCCTAGTGGGTGTGCGCGCACGCGCATGTAGTCTACACTCAAATCATCGTGTGGCGAATTTCCCCCCGGGTACATATCACCTGGTTCGCCACCGTAGCGGATCATCCCGCCCTTCACCCCACGCCGTATACCTCGCGACTGTAGCTACCAAGTTTCCGTCATCTCCCCTTCCACCCCCACCCGCACCAACGCCCGTACCCGCACCCATACCCACACCCATACCCACACCCGCATCCGCACCTCGCCTGCCTCGCCTGCCTCGCTGTCCGCCTTTCCTCTCTCACCTCCCAATGGGCCCCCGCTAGCTCCGCCCCCCCCCACATCCGATAAACTCTCTCTCTCTCTCACCTGCCGCCCCCCCTAGCTCCGGAATATCGTCCGCGGGTCCCCCCCGGGTATTCTCCGTACCGCTGCCCGCCACCTCACGATCGTGCCGGGCTACCTTTTCATGCAGCTGCAAACCCTCCCCCAGCTGCTCCTGATGTACACTGCGGGTACGAGGGAGGTCGCCGACGGCGGGGTGGTGGTGGCGGCCGTCGCTGTCGTCACCGGCAGTGGCAGTAGTGGTGGTGGCCGGCTGCCGCCAGGCCTCGGTCGGGGACAAGCCCAGCGTGGTGGCTGTTGGGCCCGGGCTCGAATGAGGGGTAGTAGCGCCTGCAGGAGGCGGGAAGGGTGTATCGGACTCGTAAACATGCAACAAACACAGCAGCACATATACACGCGGATTACGAGCGGAAACTCTGTGGACAGATGGATACGTAGAACCGGGTCTGGATGTGTGTGTATTTGTGTGTGCGAGTGTATGTGGGGGCCGATCGAAATACCGACCTAGTGACCCATGGGTCACTGGTGCCGATACGGGCGGCAATTTTCATCGGGACCACGACCTCTCTCCCCACTTCTCAATGGTTTACATTGCATGGTCAGAGTCAAGCCCCCTGCCAAGTGAGGACTCGTGGCCGTGAGGGCG
>NW_003307597.1:146856-183122 GCF_000143455.1 Volvox carteri f. nagariensis
TGACGGGACTTTGGGAAATAGCTACACGACAAAACACGTCAACAGCCGAGACAACGGCACGCAACGAGACAGACAGAGAGATAGATAAACTGACAGACAGACAGACAGACAGACGGACAGACCGAACACAGCAGGAATCATTACATGGCAATGACAGGGGCGCTGGACTGCAGGTCTCGGTGTGCCAACCGCCAAACTACCATCCAACTACTACCAGCTAACACATCAGCATCCCAGGGAAGAAGAGCGCTGTATGACCCACGGGTCCGTCCGTTCCCACGCTGCCGCTTCCCCTGCCCTCTCCCGTCCCCACCTGCTCCGCGGCCGCCTCGCTGGTAGTGGCGGGCGGTGTCTTTATGTCCGGTTGCGGTGGGCGTTGTGCTGTTCTATTGGCGACGTGGAGCGAGGCGTTGGTTGAGTTTGTGTGCACCTGGAAGAAAAGGGTTTTGTAAGGAGGTAGCGGTGGTTGGAGATGGGTGAGAGGGGTGAGGGATGGTGGGTGCTGCCGGCGGGGTTCAGTCCTTGTGGAGCTATGTGGCGGGTGGAGAGCAGTTTCCGGGACATGCCAAGTATCGAGTGTCACGTGTAGATGTGTATGCGGTTTTCTGCAACAACCTCGCAACCACACCCACACACTCTCTGTTGTCACTGTCTGTTGTCGCCTCACCTCCAGCTCACCTTGAGCCATCCGATGCCCGACTTCATCACCTCGGTGATGCCATTGCCTGTCAGCTCATTTTCTTAGCCGCCGCCACGGCCACCGCTGCCCGCTCATCACCCGCGTGTTCCGCCATTCCCGTCGTCTCGGAATCCGTGCGGCCGCAGGCCGTGGTGGCGGTGGCGGCGCCGCCCCCTTCCTTCTCCGGAGAGGCGCCGCGGGCCGTGGTGGTGGTGGCAGCCCCACCGCCACCATCGGCACCCTTCCAACGTGATGGACCATTGCCAGGATTGCCAGGATTGTATAAAGTCGATGGCGCTAGGCAACATCCAACACATTTTTAATGGAGACCCGAACACATCACAAAAATGTACAATGGAAAGGCTTTATGTTGAATCTGTTTAAATTTTCCTCTGAGCAGCAGCATTAGTGTTGGAACCCCAATTCAGGTAGTCCACCTCCCGATGTGCACCACAAGCGAGGAAGCGTACGACATGCATGTTCAAGTACAATAATCCAATGTGAGGACATATGCTGTACATGCATACATACATACAGACAAATGCACACAGCGGTGACCCACACAGCCCTCGCCCACCATCACCACTGCCACCAAGACCTATCCCCTTGCTGTCTGCTGCCTGGACTAATGCGCCTGCAGCACTACAGGAATAAAGCAGGTTCTCCTTGTCGTGCACATTGCACTACTACCCCTGAGGTGTGTCTGCTACTACATGGCTACACCTGCTTCATACGCCTTTTAATACTGCTCCCCAGCATGCATGATTACACAATGACCTGCAGCACCACAGACCCCGTTGCATCCATGGGTGCCACTGCTGCTGCCAGGCTGGGTGCCACTGCTGCCCCCAGGCGGGGTGCCACTGCTGCTGCCAGGCGGGGCACCACTGCCAGTGCTGCCCCCAGGCGGGGTGCCACTGCTGTTGCCAGGTGGGGTGCCACTGCTGCCCCCAGGCCGGGTGCCACTGCTGTTGCCAGGCGGGGTGCCACTGCTGCCCCCAGGCCGGGTGCCACTGCTGCCCCCAGGCCGGGTGCCACTGCTGCCCCCAGGCCGGGTGCCACTGCTGCTGCCAGGCGGGGTGCCACTGCTGTTGCCAGGCGGGGTGCCACTGCTGTTGCCAGGCGGGGTGCCACTGCTGCCCCCAGGCCGGGTGCCACTGCTGCCCCCAGGCCGGGTGCCACTGCTGCCCCCAGGCCGGGTGCCACTGCTGCCCCCAGGCCGGGTGCCACTGCTGCCCCCAGGCCGGGTGCCACTGCTGCCCCCAGGCGGGGTACCACTGCTGCTGCCAGGCGGGGCACCACTGCCAGTGCTGCCCCCAGGCGGGGTGCCACTGCTGTTGCCAGGTGGGGTGCCACTGCTGCCCCCAGGCCGGGTGCCACTGCTGTTGCCAGGCGGGGTGCCACTGCTGCCCCCAGGCCGGGTGCCACTGCTGCCCCCAGGCCGGGTGCCACTGCTGCCCCCAGGCCGGGTGCCACTGCTGCTGCCAGGCGGGGTGCCACTGCTGCCACCAGGCCGGGTGCCACTGCTGTTGCCAGGCGGGGTGCCACTGCTGCTGCCAGGCGGGGTGCCACTGCTGCCCCCAGGCCGGGTGCCACTGCTGCTGCCAGGTGGGGTGCCACTGCTGCCCCCAGGCCGGGTGCCACTGCTGTTGCCAGGCTGGGTGCAACTGCTGCCCCCAGGCCGGGTGCCACTGCTGCCCCCAGGCCGGGTGCCACTGCTGCTGCCAGGCGGGGTGCCACTGCTGTTGCCAGGCTGGGTGCCACTGCTGCCACCAGGCCGGGTGCCACTGCTGCCACCAGGCCGGGTGCCACTGCTGATGCCAGGTGGGGTGCCACTGCTGCTGCCAGGCGGGGTGCCACTGCTGCCCCCAGGCCGGGTGCCACTGCTCCAGGCTGGGTGCCACTGCTGCCCCCAGGCCGGGTGCCACTGCTGTTGCCAGGCTGGGTGCCACTGCTGCCCCCAGGCTGGGTGCCACTGCTGCTGCTAGGCTGGGCACCACTGCTGCTGCTGCCAGTGCTGCCACTCAGGCCGCCACTGCTGCTGCCCTCATCATCAGTCAACCCCTCAATGCTGCCGCCACCACTGCCTGATAGCTGTGCACGAAACTGTGTGTCCTTTTCCATGGTGTGGCGTGACAGCACACGCAGCGCCCTGACGATGTCGTCATTGAAGCCAAGCAAGGACTGTCCCAGCACCCTGGGCAGCGCCTCAATTACATCCACATTCACCGGGATGTCGTGCTCCTGATCCCAAGGCTTCGCATGGACCAGCACGTTCCGGCTCAGCCTGCACATGTGGATACCAGGCAGCAATTAACGGGTCTGGGTCAGATGCCCATAGGTCTCTGGCTCAGCCAGCAAATGGTATTCAGCACACTCCAACAAGGCTGCATGGGTGAGGCAGCAAGTAGCAAGAAGGGAAGCAGGACAGCCAGCCAGCCTACCGCAGGTAGAACACCAGCATGGCCAGGTGAGTGCACCGTGCCTGCTTGTAGTCATTTTGTAGTCGGTCATTCCACTTCGATGACAGCACCTTCTGGAACCAAGACTGCCGCTCCCACAGTTCCTGAAGGCCCAACACCACGCCACCCTGGTCGCTTGCCAACTTGGTGGCGGTCTTGTCTGCAATGGCCTGCATGCATGAGTGTTTGATGTTGCATGTTGAGTGTATGGAGTACATGGGGTATAAGAGTGTGTGTAGGCTTGTATGTAGGTGTTAGCCACTGGTAACTATCTGGACAAGTCTGAGAATCAATTCACCGATTGACAGGCATCCTGCCAGCACACACATAACCCATAAAAGCCATACCAATATGTGCAGGATGCATACTGCAACAGAGTGGTGACACAAGACTTCCCAGTAGCATAGAAGGGCGCCAACACCCACACCCCCACAAAGATAGGAGCTGCAATGGAGACTCACCAATGGACAACTACACTGCGGTGCAAGCACAAACTTCTACATAAGGCCCCATTCTACACAAACACCATCTGCATGTAGTGCTTCTCCCATCTAAATCTGACCCCAAGCCCTGCAGCCTATGGAATTACCTGCAACTTGGCTGTAAACTCATCCATCCCAGCTGGTGGCTTTTCACGCTCCCACCGGAGGCTTGCACGGGGCCCAAGCAGGTAGTCAGCTGCCTCACCGAGGCGGAGTAGGTTCACCATCGTGTCCAATTGCATTAGGGTGGCACTGAACTCCAGGCTGCTCCAGCTCTCCCGCAGTGTGCCATCCTGGTTGATCACCAACTGCAGGCAAGCAGGGCAAGGGTGGCATGGCATGCACTTAGCACCAACATGGGAAGGGGGGCCCACAGCAAAACAGGGAAGCAGGATGATACACAAGCGCAGTTGAGCTTGCCCCAGAACTGAGCTTTTGCTGTGTTTAATCAGCTCTATGGGGCGGGGGAGAAGGGGCTCGGGCACATGGTGAAAGACCCCCCCTCACCCGCACAATCTGACGCTGGTGCGGGTCACGGAAGTAGTAGCGCCCATCCGTCTTCCTCTCCAGGTGCGGCTCCAGGAATCGCTGTAAGCACTGTAAGCCGGGGTGCAGATCTGTGTCGATCCGTGCCCCCACATCTGGAAACGCCAAGTCCAGCACAGTGATGCGCTGCAACAATGACATGCCCTCCAGGCCCAGCTTCCACTCCTTTCGTGACTGAGGTACATAGTGAGATTCAACGGGTGGGCACCGGATAAAAAGGCAAGATTTGAGGTGAGCAGTAGTGGGTCCAGCCATGAAGAATTGGTGCAGCCAGTTCTAAAAAATGCCAGCTCTACAGCAACTGGCCCCAGTTGATTAAGACAACACAGACACTGCTAAGCTGAAGCATACAGAGGCCCTGAGATGGGTGTGCTGCAGGTTACCTCGTCAATGAGCTTCATCCTCATGAATCCACGGATGAAGGCAGTCACATCCAGGCCTAGGGGGGGTAGAGCATCAATCCAGTCCTCCACCAGGACTGTCAGGAGTGCTATGGATGGAGGGCAGAGCTCCAGCAGCTTGGGGTCCAGCTGCACTCCGGCCTTGGAGCTCTTCAGCAGCTCCCATGCCAAGCTCATGTGCTCGGGCCTGTAGGTTGCCGGTAGGTTCACGGCACTGGCACCAGTGATGACTGTGTAGCCATTGGGCGGCATGTCGGCCAGGCTAATCCAGGTCTGCACCATGGAGCTGCCGGTTATGCACCACAGCATGGTGTGGGAGCCATACACCAGCAGCAGCTTCATGAATGAGTTCCGGATATATGCAGCCCCGCTTGCATCCAGCTTGCCGTCAATGGTCGGCAGGAACAGGCTCTGCATTTCGTCTGAATGGCAGGGATAAGGAGGCAGGCAGCGACACAGCAAGGGGGGATGAAGAGTATATTGTTCGAGATTGGAAACACCAGGACAGGGGACCAAACAAGTACTGCGAGGCTCAGCCCAGGTGCAGGTGTGTTGTATTCCACTTCTTAAATCTGGTCCCAAACTGATACATTTTTCTGTCTTATTTTTCCTTTCTCGCTTGGTGTGGTTGCTGGACAAGTTCGCTGGAACTAACTGAATTCCAACTGCCTATTTTGCCGCTTTTTCTGTCAGATCTTTATGGCTCCGACCTCTGGGTCAGACAGCGAGCAGGATGCTGTCATGGATGCCTACAAGTAAACACCACCTCAGGTGGAAGTCCATACTTGCAGAAGTATGGGCGGGGGTCGTAGCACAGGCTACGACTGGGACGCTGGTCCCTGGCTTGCAGAGCCCCCTCATCAATCGGAAGCATGGATCAACGGTACACCATTCCGGGACTGGACCGCGCCTTTTTGGAATTGGCTGTACGATTCATTTTGGATGGCCACATCCTCAGCTATTTAAGCGGGTGAAACTCTTCCAAATCGGTGTCTTCCGACGCCACCATCCAGTTGTGGTTGAGTAAGATGCAGCCGGTCTAGTAAAAGCTCCAGAAGCACATTGAAGCAGGATGAGGGGGGCGAAGTGTCGGATGCACAAGTTGTTGGTATACCCATAGGGGTGTAGTGAAAGGAGCAAGCAGAATTGGCTCGTGTCCCCCTTCACCCAGATGTTTGTGCAGTCAAACATGCAGCATGCACTTCTTAAAATCAAAAATGGTAATGGGGCTTGCGACTTGCACCTGCACATCTGCATGCCCATGGTTGTGTAAAGCAAGCAAGTTGCTGCCATGAGAATGGCATAGTTTGCCATGCAAAATGATACAGCAAGCAACCAAGAAAGCCATTCAGACCCAGCAATTCAACAGAAAGAAACCAGGCGAAGAATCCAGGAGCCTGTGATAAAGCCTCCATCAGCATGACCCCATACCGCATAACACGAGCACCGGCACCTCCACCGCCTTGAGGAACTCCCGGATGGTGTGGCCCAGCAAGCCACGGTCGGTGCTGAAGAAGCGCCGCCCCAGCACATCCTCTGCAGCCTCCAAAGCACCCTCCTGCATGGGCACATGCTCCTTGCGTGCCCAACTCAGCAGCATACCCAGCAGGTCCCGCAACATGGCCGTAGCACCTTCCTGCATGCAGGGTGTTGACAGAGCACACCATTTGAGCCACCACCCTCACAGCCAGCTCCCATTACCATGCACAAATCAATCCTTCTGCAACCAATGCCTCTGCAGCACAGTCATGGCATGCTCACAGAAGCAGCATAATGGAATGGAAGTGCTTCAGCAGCCTTGAGAGTGTGTTCCAATATTTAACACCCACTTGCCTGCCGTTGCAGCAGACCACAGTTCAGGCGCAGGGCCACCATGCCTGCCAGGGGGCCCTCCCCTCCCTGCTGGCGCAGCACCTCCGCCACCACCGCAGGAACCACGTGCTCCAGGGTGAACGACTTGCCCGTCTGCAACATGCATGTGCATTGATAAGAGGTCATAGGGCTACTCAAGTGTTGCGTGGTCCTGTGCTGTGGCAATGACATGGAGTCACACTGTGGCTAAAGATACCTAGGATGGGAGGTACAACACAACAGCATACCTTGACAAGCCCTGAGACCAGCAAGGGTGAGGGGGCTTTAGCCCGGTCTTTGTCCACCGCGTCACTCATGGCCATTTTAGCCCATAAGCGGATACGATCCACCACCCTCACTTTGTCCATCCTCGCAGTGTCCACCCTCGCCACATCTATGTATGACAGCACTGAGTCGCTGTAATGCAGCTCCACGATATCATTGTTGTTGACCTTGTAGTGCAGCTTGGCCGCACTATCCACCAGCCGCCTTGGAGCTGGTGCACCTGCACCATCACCCAGGGGGCGGGGCACAAGGTCGCTGGCAAGGTAAAAGGGACTTGCAGGACAGTTGGCAGTGGCAACCATGTTGCACACTTTACCCCTGTGCTAGCTGCATGCACATCTTGAAAGTGAGGTCACTGTCGTTGCCAAATCGATTCTATACATGTGTCTTAAAACCCTGCAAAGTACACTCACCAGCCCCTGCCAGGATCCCCAGGCCCAGGCCAGCTGCCGCGCCTGCATGATGTGGGAGCGGCCAAGGAGCACGTGCAGGTGAAAAGTTGCATGCCGCTGCACATGCTTGCTGCATGTGCTTGATGCGGTCCGGTGTGCAGGGTGAGATGGGGGGTTGGGCATGAAAATCCTGATACACAGCAGAGGGGGGGTGCTCGTTTCAAGCACTAGGGCATGCCAACCCAGGATGCTTCAGTATTGCAAACCAATACAATGCATGCTACAACAATTTCAACATGAGCTTTGATGTTGTGCTACTGCTGCAACAGCGGTTGGCATTCAGCCTACGTCATGCTGTGTGAGGAAGTCTCCTCATCCCCAATCAACCACATGTCAATCCATACCCTACAGCATCATGAACATGCTCACTGGCAGCCAGAGGCAGCAAGTCTACAGGGGGAGGAAAGTAGAACGGATCCCAGTGAGATGGCTGGTTTACCCGTGTCGTGGGCAAACAACTAACCCAAGAACTTTGAGTATTTTCATTGGTCAGTCAGGCAGTCAGCCACCATTCAGGCGCGCTCAGCTGTGCCCACAGCGACCGAGGTAGATTCCCACAGTTGCCAGCCAATTCTGCTGTGCTCGCTGCAGAACCTCAATCTCATACATACTGTACCAATGTGGGATGCCAGGGCTGGTGTTTTGCTCAGGCCAAACCGCCAGTGAGCAAATCCCTGGAGGAACCCAACACAAACTCACCAGCTCCTGCTGTGCTCCCCACGCCCAGGCCAGATGCAGAGGCTGCACGACATGGGCACAGTCGGGGGGCTCTTGGAGATAAGAGCTGCATGCTGCTGCACATTTCAGGTGCACTACCTCTCCCAACTACCCAGTGACGCATTCCAAGCCTCCCAACAAACCTCCCGCATACCGCATACACAAGCGTGCAACAACAGCCCTAATTCACTTTAAGGTTATTCATCAGTTGGTCAGTCACTTGGACACACTCAGCTGTGCCCATAGCAGCCAAGGTAGATCCCCCGCCATGGCCAGCCATGGCCAGCCTAATCCGCTACAGTCTTTGCGGTAGCTGAATCGTGTACATACTGAACCACCATTTGAAATGTTGTTTTTGATTAGGTCAAGTCGCTGATAAGGAGATTTTCACATATACCCCGCCGGCGGACGGTCCCCTGTCTGCAATGCAACACCGTACATCCTCTGACCATCCTCTGACCGTTCCAGCGGACGCCTAGCGCAGGGAACGAGCTGAAACGGAAACCTGCGGAAACGGAAACCTGCGTAAATAGGTTTTGTCACGCTTTCCGCAGCGAAGCCCAGATTGGCGGAAATGCGGAAAGAAAATCCGCATTTCCGCGTTTGCTGTACGGCGGAAATTGAAAAACAGGTTCCAGGCATGCGTTTGCCATTTAAAGACTGCGTTTTACACTATAGAGTTATTTGATTAAGTCAAATGTCAACAACCACTGGCCCCAACCTGGGGGCTGCCGAAGTCACAGAGATTGACTGTGTTTCTGCTCGGAAGAAGGGTTTTTGATAATTGATTCCACAATGTCCGTAAACGTGGTTGAAGTTGAACAGAGCCACGTCGTTGCAGTTATCGTTGTGCGGTGCCATTTTTAGATACTTTAGCCCTCTCGCCTTTTTTATTCCTTTTGATTTTTTTTATATTGAATTCATATTGTTTAGACGATTACTGGATTAATGCACAGTCAGCATAGACTTGTCCGTGAGGCATGCAGACATGCCGGACGGGTATGTGGAGTAGGCATGCAGACATGTCACTGCTCCGCAACGGACAGGGAGACGATTATTATTCAGTGTTTCAGGGCTCCCTGGGCCCCTACCCCATGTAACATATGAGTGGCAATTTCTGAGCATCCCAGAGCAATCCGTCAGCCAACAACACTAATGGGGGTGGTATACGATAGGGCTGCTCAGGCCTGGGGTCTCAGGGTTCAAAGAGAGGCGGGCTGCTTGAAGGGGGCAGGGTGAACACCGTCAAGGGTGTGGGCACACAATAGTTGATCGCTTGGCCCCCGCCACCCCCAGTAATACGTTTAGATGGCTCTACCTTCGAGCACGATTGGAATCCACCAGATTCTAGATCCCACCGGACAGAACCGCACTGCCATAAGCTGGTTTCAGACTGTCCATGTTATCGCCACACTGAGAAGAGCTAAAAAACATCGTTACATATTCATTTTATAGTTTTCGCAGCTTTCCGCAGTTTCCGCAGCCTTTCCGCAAAGGGCCTCCCGATTACGAAAAGTTTCCGCAGACCTGGTCAAGTTTCGGCTCGTTCCCTGGCCTAGCGGACGGTCATGGAAACGATGGTCCAAAGCTCCAAAACATCTGTATGTAGATGATTTATGAGACGCTAATAATAAATGCTCCAGCTTGCACTCCTTGGCAATCAATTAACGCGCAAAACACTCGCCAGGCGAACCTAACCCCAAAATCGTAACACACATAGTAAAAAGGCTTCTAGCATAAAAGGAGACAGCAATCGAAAGGCGCCCAGGCGCAATACTACGACCATTTGTCTCTATATTGTTTATGTGGACTATAATATAGGTGCTGACGAAGGCTTCAGCCGCACACTCTTCATGGCTCACTTACATTGCATCTTGAGACGCAAGAGTTCCTCATCGCGAAGTTTGAGCTTCTCCTCGCGGAGTTGGCGCTTCTCCTCGCGGAGTTGGCGCTTCTCCTCGCGGAGTTGGCGCTCCTTCTCGCGCAAGTGGGCCAACTCGTCTTTGTCCTTGCATAATTTTAGTGCATCCTCCGTTGCCTCTATCTGCGACTCGACCTCCTGTATTTTCCTATCGAGGGTCTCCATGCGCCCAACACCAGCGGAGTTGTTAAACTAGAGCTCAGAATGTAACGAACATAAAGCAGATGCTATATCTTCTTCGTAAGGACAAAGTCTCTGCTGGCGGAAAAATGGAAAAGCGGTTGCCGTACCTACAGGGATTACAGGGATTCGTCGTAGGGAGCTGAACACGTACGTGACAAGAACCATGAGTTATGCATTCACTTGTGTAAAGGGAATTCTTATTGAGCTGCAGCATAAGGCTCCATGGAAAGGACGGCCAAGACCTCGAGGCGAGACGGACGGCCGAGACCCCTCGGGCCGAGACCTCGGGCCGAGACCTCGGGCTGAGACCTCGGGCCGGGCTGAGACCTTGGGCGTCTATGAAATAAGTTTGCCCTGGTGACTGATTACATAGCTAGACAGGTGCATCGTTATGCGAACTTCTCAACTGACGCATCGCGTGGAGCGCCTTGGCAAGCAAACGCCGGTCACCTAACGTCGACGCTCGCGTAGGACCTGTCGAAATGTCGTCGTAACCAGGGCACTCCATGACGACATGATACTCATCTTGAAACCCGATCCACCCTCACCCTACCAATGAGACTGTTGACCTCAATCACCCAACAGCACAAACGAAAATGAATTAAGATCCTATGATGCCGGGAAGGGATGTAATTTCCAAGGTGGCGTGAGCACCCCATTCATTGCACGTAAAGACACATTTTCAACCCCGGTTGAGGTGTCAGAAATGAAGTCCCGAGGATCCTCAAATTGGACTGACTGGGAAAACATGTCCCCTTGCTTAACGGAGGTGCTTGAAAAGCATCCATATACGGGGTGACGAGGCTTCCTGGGGAGACCCCCGAATTAGTTGGGAGAGCGAGATTATGGCTAGCTGCTGAGATGTGGAGTTGAGGTCACAGTTGATGGACCAGATTCGCACGCTGGATTGGTGGCGATTGCCGAACCCTCCGTCTCTTCGGGTGTTCGGGTGAATGGATGAGGAGGGGTCCCTGAAGGCTGGATCCGCCGCCTTGGACTTACAGTTCGTATGGCGAAGTACAGTGTGGTAGTGGTGGATGGTGCTGTAAGGTGATAAATGATCTAGAACTGACAATGTGATAAAGCGGCCCAGAAGCCTCCCACTCTGTAACATTACATTACATTACATATGCTAGGGCGGCTGAACTAACAGATGTTTTGATTTTATTTTGGTACATAGCGCCTGGGAGAAATATTTCAGCAAGGATTTTACCCAAAACCAAGGAGGCGTCGCTCCTCATCCTTCTCTGCAGCCATCGCCTCCACCACACCTGCCACATCATCATCTGTCTCCTCAGACGGGTACACCTCATCACTTGCCACACTCTCGACCTCCCCGTTATCAGAAGGATAATAGGCCTCAGCAATTTCACTGCCCACACTGCCCTCATCATCACTCTCATCAGGCATCCCACAGTCGCCTACCTTGGCAATACGGTGCAGGAGCCCATCCGGGTTCTTTGCAACATACTCCTCAGCAGCTTGAATCACAAGGGGTTTGCATTTCATATCCACGGTTGCATCGAGTAATCCAACACGCAGAAGGGAATCAATGGACGGGACAGACAGCCGGTTACACAGCCTGTTCTTGATAATGCGGTGGACACTAAAGCCACGCTCAACACACGCTGTTTGAGTGGGAAAGACACAAGCGACATACACCAACTGAATCAAGCGTGGAAAGAAGTGGACCCACTGATGCATTCCAGCCCAGGCCCGCTCCCAGGAGGCGCGGCCCAGCTCCAACTGCAAGGCCATCTTAGACCTCATAACTGAAAACGCTTTTTGCAAAACGTCAAGTTCGCTGACATCGAAGGCAAACAGGCGGTTAGAGCTTGCCGAGTGGCAAAAGTGTGCTAGCAACTTCACGAACTCCTTACGGCCATAGCCACGCCGCTCTTCCTCAAGACATCCTCACATATGTAGCAGGATCAAAAATACGAAAGCACTTCAGAAGCTCAGTGTCTCCAAAACGTGCATCCAAATGCTTCAAAGTTAAACCCACAAACCGACAAGCAACCGACAGCTGCTGACAAATGCTACAGCCACCAATCGCGTGGCCTTGCTTATTTTTGCCGGTTTGCTGCCACCAGGGATACTTCGCCGCAAAGGCTGCCTGCCCAATGTCAGAGACAGACGCCTTCGGTAGCTTGCCTGACAAGTCGACCACCTCAGGTGCAGCCTGAGCAGGCGGGGGTTGAGCCATCATTGGCTGCCCAGGTGCTGCTGCAGTGTATAACAGCGATTGCTGGTTAGTTTTCTGACTACATTCATAATAACGATGCAAGACTGTCGGTCGACAAAACGTTTGAAATTTGCAGCGACCTTATCGAAACTTACAGTAAATGTTCACTGAAAAATGTTCAGCAGCTTTGCCATTAGCAGCAGGAGTAGAAGTGACTGGGGATTTCTCTGCATAGTACGAAAACTGCCCCTAGGTAAGAGGAGTCACACGAGCCGCGGTACCCTCCGTCGCTGTGGGAATCGAAGCCACAACAGCCACCAGGTGTCGGATGAAAATAAGTTCATCCTATCCAGGCCCAGCACATCCTTCACCGCCGCCAACTCCATGCACATCACCCCCGCAATGCCTGTACGTCTGGCGCAACCCCAACCGTGTGTGGGGCCCTTCCTTTGACAGCACCGCCGGGCCCATGTTGTGTACACATCCTAAAACGTTTGCAAGCTGTGGCAGATCTCACCAGTACTGCTCAGCAGTAGCAGTAGCAACAACGCTTGCAACGAAATACCTACCTTCCGCGACCGGCACCTGCTCTTCGAGGACGACCTGCACAATGGGGAAGGGAGAGGGGAAAAGCAAAAGCGAGCTCATGCGCTTGCAACTAAGTGCTCACCATGGCTGCCACCGCAGCCGTTTCAGGTGTATGAATGCGAGAAAGAGGATCAGCAACATTCTTGCAGCCCGGCCGGTACTACCACGTGTAGTGGAAGCGGCTCAGGAACTCTTGCCGCCGTGCTTGGCGTGTGACCATCATGAAGGTATCCTGTGCGGTCTCAAGGTACACAGGCGCCACTCCTGTGTAGGGCATTGAGTACACAGTAGCTCTTGCTCTGTGGTAGTGTAGTTGACTTCGGCAGGTGTGAACTTCTTGCTGGTGTAGGCGACGGGGTGGCCATCCTGCAGCATTGCGCCGCCTGTGCCGTAGATGGCTGGCGTCGGTTACTACTTTGAAAAGGGTTTGGTAAGGTCAGGAAGGCGCAACAAGGGGCGTATGTGTGTGTATGTGTGTGTCCACCGCACCCTCCCCCCTAACCACCCCAACCTCTCCCTCACCTTGAGCGCGCTCTTGAAGGGTGGTCCCTTAGGGTGCGGGAACAGTACGGCAGTGTCCAGTATACGGCCGTGACACGTCCGCAAGGCGGCCAGGTCGTTCTCAAGCGCGTGACCCACCAACAGACATTCCGATGACACCAGTGTCAGGAAGTGCTCCTTTGGGGGGGGGAGTTGGTAGGGGTTTTGGGGGGAGCCCAGGTCCCAAAACCGGGGGAGGAGGATGGGAAGAGGAATCATCATATACGACAGAAAGAAAAAAGAAAGAGTTAGCAAAGCGGCGAGAGATGTCGGCACGCCAAGGGGACGTGTGGCAATGCGGCAGTGCGTCTAGGCTTTCCAGCCGGGCCTCTTCCCGCGTCCCCACTCACCCGCACATCCTCGAGTCGATTGGTACAGCCCTGCATGATCATACAGTTGTGGCTCATTGAGTATGTCAGCTGGAGATGATCAAACTTGAACTTGGAAGGAGAAAGCGGAGGCACAAGAGAAAGCGGAGGGGCAATCTTGAAACACACACATACCCATACACACATACCATACAGACACACACGAGCACCTTCGGTCTGCCAGCCCTCCCCCCTGACCTCCAACATCTTTGACGTGATTCCGCTGTACCGCGTGTTGTAATCCAAAATTGGATTATGAGGAAGTACGAGCTCGTCCATCAGTATGGCGCCGCTGGGAAAGCCGGTCTTGCCGCCGCCGGTGCTGCTGCTGCTGCCGCCGCCGCCGCCACCCACAGACCTCCGTCCGCTGCGGCTAAATCCCTCACCTTCCCCTCCTCCTTGGCCGTCATCATCGTCATCATCATCACCATTATCGTGTTGCTCTATATCACCGCTTCTAACGCCGTCAACGCTGCTGCTGCCGCCGTTGGCGGCGTGGCCGTTGCGTCTGGTGGCGGCGACGGCGGCGGCAGCAGCAGCGCCCGCCGCCGTGCCCGGCTCCCATCCCAGCCCGGCCACCAAAGGAATCCGCGTGAGTTCAAATCCCGCTTCCGTGATGCACATCTCACAGTCCAACGCAACCATTCGTTCGCTGGCCGTCGGGTCACCTGTACAACGGAGGAATGCTTTTAGGGGACTTTCAAATGTTCAGGGCATCAGGGCATCAACTTATAAGCTAGATTTTCCAATTTGTTTTCAAAGACAGCGACATCCACACAAGCCACGTAAGCAGTTTTGCACCGAACCCGCATCCTGTTTAGGTCCTTATTACCCGAAGGTCGCGTCGCCATAAAGCCCGGAGGACATACAAGCCGCCTCTGCGGGCCTCTTCGCGCGCCGCCGCCACCTTCTTCCTCCCCTCCTCGTTCCTCTCCCCCCGTCCCCTCTTCACCCTCCTCCTCCTCCTCCTCCTCCTCCTCCAAGTACGGCAACGGGTAGTTATGTTGCTTAAGCTCGTCCAATGATGCCACGTAGTGCGAGGGCGGGAAGGGACCTGGAGGCAACTGCACCGACGACGGCGGCGGCGGCGGCGGCGGCGGAGCCCGACCGCCTTTCTCTCGCCGTTCCGCCGCGGCACCTTTTGGTGGCGCAAGGCTAGCAACCGCCGCCAGCGGCCTCGCGTCTACGTCCTGTTGTTTCTGGTGCTGTTGAAAGCACACGCATAAGCGGGGGGAAGGGCTTACTCAGGGGGTTACTGACCGTGCTGTTTCATAAACTTAATGTTTCATTAAAACAACTGAATGTGTTTTTATGTATTCGGCACATGACATCCCTTTCCCTGCTGGGACGTGTTTTTACCCCCGCACGCGTGTGTGCGTGTGTGCGTGCGTGTATGTATTTCCACGGTGTGCCCGAGTCCCTTTGCCCATCTTCCAAACCACTGCTCGCTGTACTGCACGTTGTTGAATGGACTTGGATTTGGGTTTTCATTTTCCCCACACCTCTCCCCACCACCACCACCACCTCTCCCCTGGCGGCTACCTCGCCCACCCCCGCCCACGCACCCCACCACCAACCCACAGCACCTGCTGCCGTTTCTGTCGAACCTGGGTCGACCGGCTGTCGTACACACCTCGCCGCAAGCTAAACCCGGTAGGGGTGAAAGGGGGGGGGAAGGGTGTGATTGAGCTTTGGGCTCTGGGAAGGGGCCCCCGGGGGGCGCGGGGGGCGCGGGCAGGATAAAAAACGGGGGAGTCCCGATTTCGGAAGAACGAGAAACCGCATGATGGCTTGTGGAATCATAGTAAGTAATTCAGTCATCAAGGGCAACAATGCATGGATCTGATCAACAAAAAGGCTTTTATAAATCCATTCTCTTCGGAAACAACTATCTTAGCTAATGTCGAATCCGGTTTAGCTTTAATCCCTTTGAAGGCGATGTAACTCACAATACGTGAATGTTCACTCGTCAAAACCCACATCAAAAAAGGGGGCCGGGATAAAGGGGGACTCACAGGGGGTCTACAGGACTCAAAGCCTGTGGTGACGGGTTTCCCTGCGGCTGCTGCGGCGGAATCGGGGCTCTGTCATATCTCCCCTCGCCCCCGGACTTCGCATGCCTTTCAATAAGAAGATAAACCTCTAAAACCCGACAGACCCTCCTGAACTCCGTGAACAGCTCTGTCCCCCCCTTTCCCCCCCTTTCGTGGTCCGTCTCCCCCCTTTTCCCCCCGACCCCGTATCCCTGCCCTCCCTTCAGCTCACAACACAACGGAGCTCCTAACAACCAAGTTAAGTCAACGTAACGCCAAGCGAAAGAGATCCGCGCCGTCCGCCGCCGCCGGTGCCGCCGCCGGCGCAGTGGAAGGCACGGAGGACGGGGGAGGGGAGGAGGACAAGGAGGAAGCAACCGCTGGCGGGTCAGTGGCGGCGACCACCGCGGGCCGTGGTGGCGGTGGCGGCGCCGCCCCCTTCCTTCTCCGGAGGCCGCTGCGGCTGCCGGCCTGACGTGGTGTACGGAGGCCGTACTCGGCACCCATTTCCCCGTGGGGGCCGATGACGCCTGCGTGTCAGAGAAAGACGTCAAAACACAACATCGACACGATAAACACACATATCTACATACACGCACACACTCTCTGTTGTCGTTAAGCATACACGTGCACAGGCATAAAGCGGGACAAGCATATGCAGGCTGTTAAGGAGGCTGCATGCACGCGGGGGGTGATACGCAGCCCAACCTCCCTAGTGGGTGTGCGCGCACGCGCATGTAGTCTACACTCAAATCATCGTGTGGCGAATTTCCCCCCGGGTACATATCACCTGGTTCGCCACCGTAGCGGATCATCCCGCCCTTCACCCCACGCCGTATACCTCGCGACTGTAGCTACCAAGTTTCCGTCATCTCCCCTTCCACCCCCACCCGCACCAACGCCCGTACCCGCACCCATACCCACACCCATACCCACACCCGCATCCGCACCTCGCCTGCCTCGCCTGCCTCGCTGTCCGCCTTTCCTCTCTCACCTCCCAATGGGCCCCCGCTAGCTCCGCCCCCCCCCACATCCGATAAACTCTCTCTCTCTCTCACCTGCCGCCCCCCCTAGCTCCGGAATATCGTCCGCGGGTCCCCCCCGGGTATTCTCCGTACCGCTGCCCGCCACCTCACGATCGTGCCGGGCTACCTTTTCATGCAGCTGCAAACCCTCCCCCAGCTGCTCCTGATGTACACTGCGGGTACGAGGGAGGTCGCCGACGGCGGGGTGGTGGTGGCGGCCGTCGCTGTCGTCACCGGCAGTGGCAGTAGTGGTGGTGGCCGGCTGCCGCCAGGCCTCGGTCGGGGACAAGCCCAGCGTGGTGGCTGTTGGGCCCGGGCTCGAATGAGGGGTAGTAGCGCCTGCAGGAGGCGGGAAGGGTGTATCGGACTCGTAAACATGCAACAAACACAGCAGCACATATACACGCGGATTACGAGCGGAAACTCTGTGGACAGATGGATACGTAGAACCGGGTCTGGATGTGTGTGTATTTGTGTGTGCGAGTGTATGTGGGGGCCGATCGAAATACCGACCTAGTGACCCATGGGTCACTGGTGCCGATACGGGCGGCAATTTTCATCGGGACCACGACCTCTCTCCCCACTTCTCAATGGTTTACATTGCATGGTCAGAGTCAAGCCCCCTGCCAAGTGAGGACTCGTGGCCGTGAGGGCGGACCGAGGGCCAGGGAGCTGCTGCGCAAGGCTTTTGCTGAGGAGCTACGACGGAAAAAGATTCCTGTTTCGGGATATGGACCGCGCACCTACGAATCACGGGCGCCTGCCGCAGCTTTAAAGGCTTGACCGAGCGCGCGCCTCATCTTTCCTGATCGCTCGCTTCCTTAGGCTGTTTCCCGGCAGTAAGAGGCCAAGGGAAAGGACTTTGAAAAGAGAAACTGTGCCCGCGCCTTTCCCGTGCCGCGGTTGTATGCTGGAGAAAAAGCCTGAGGCGAGCTGGTATGGACACACCCTTGCTCACTTGCACGGCGCTTACAACAAGTCCAAAGGAAAAAGTCTTCGCTATTGACAGTTAGACAGAAGTGATTTGATACAGGACAGATGACAAGGTCTATAGGTCAAAGATGGGTTGTAAGCCTGTATGTATACGAAATGAGGCACCATCGCGCCTGTACCCGCGTCGTACAGCAAATCCGAAAAGGTAGCCTCGCCGCTGCGAGATATAGCAGGAAATCGTGTTCAATGCTTTCGCTGCATTTGTTTCGGAATCCCAGATTCGCGAAACAAAAATGCATAATCGTAAATGAAAATTTTTTGCAGGTCACCCGCAAGAATCACCGCGCACACCAAACGCAGTGATAAACGGGGCGACCACCACACGAAAATAAACAGTCCACAAACAGCAAGACGACACGAAACGACACATACAACGCCGCCCCTCTCCTGTCCCCCGTGGGCTTGCCACAATTGGCTTTTAGCTCCAATTTCCACCGGACAAGTGAAATATCTTTGACCGGCACACGCGTCGTCAAAAAGCACTGCACAAAGCATCATTGTAATTCACCATCGTCACATAGTCATAGCATCCTGCGCTAGAGCCGTGACGAGGATTTCCCTCCCATCTGGTAGAAACTGCTCGCTTCTGAAGTATCTTATCGTCCAGTCACTGCTACCTTTAACTCCCCCTCCAAAGGCCACCGTAGAATCCCCCAGTACTCTGCCACGAAAGAAAGAAGAAAACTGATAGGACACTCGACATCCAATTCGCAGCTCGCGCCTTCTCAATGCACAGCATTATGTACATAACATTAGTACTTAACTCCCTTACAAACCGTCGCTGCCCCGGTAGCACCTCCCCCTTCTCCAAAAACCCTACCCTAAGCACAACACCGCTTTGCCCCGCGCCCTGAGACCTTGGAGGCGGGAGAGCTGAGGATGAGCGAGCGCAACGCATCATGCGCCACCCGAATGTTCTGGAAGGAACCTAGGATATGAATTCTCGTGTCCGCCAGCACGATGCGAGTGCGCGTCGCATTCTCAATCGTAAATTTGGTCTTGCCGTCCTGCGGCTGCGGCGCATGGGGTTGAAAAAAGTGTAAAAGGGCAGCCAAGCAATATGGAGTACGAGAGTCAAAGAAATGGCGGTAAATCAGCCGGCGGAGTAGGATGGCCCTTGGCTGGCAAAGAGGCTGGCAGGAGCTCAGGGACACAGGTCACCGGACTCTGCTTCCATCCAGCGGGGCTGGCCAGGCAACATTCCCAGCGCACAGCCCTAAAGCCCCTAAACCCTAAGTACAGGGGGGTCGCTGCTGCTCGGAACCAAACCAAGATGCGGCTGGCTCTTATCACAGCTTCCAGTCCACAGGCAGCACACTGCGGAGTTTTAGGCAGGCCAGTCGCTTTCACATACTAAACTCTATACCAAAAACGGTTTCTCAAATGCTCTGTAGGGAGTAATAGATCTCGTAACAGCCAACTACCGGTAAACAACCGTATCCCAACCGAATCCACAACCAGCAACCACGACCCAGACCAGCTCTCGCCCTTTCTCAACCCCCAGCCCTCCTACTAGCCGTAAAGCCGTAGGCCAGAAATGGCGTCAGGGGCTGTTCCAACCGTCCCTGTGCTGGCGCGGGGGGCGGGGCACCCCGCCTCACCATCCCTAGGCTGGTCTTTCCCCACCGGCGCACTACCGAACATCTGCTGGTAGGTGTCCTGGGAGGGTGGTGATGCATGCTTGTGCGCATGTACATATGTATGTGTTGAAGCAGTGGTGGGCGGTGTCTTTATGTCCGGTTGCGGTGGGCATTGTGCTGTTCTATTGCCAACGTGGAGTGAGACATTGGTTGTGTTTGTGTGTGCGTGGAAGGAAAGGGTTTTGTAACGAGGTAGCGGTGGTTGGAGTTGGGTGAGAGGGAGAGGAGGGATGGTGGGTGCAAAGGTGCTGCCGGCGGGGTTCAGTCCTGGTGGAGCTATGTGGCGGGTGGAGAGCAGTTTCCGGGACATGCCGAGTATCGAGTGTCACGTGTAGATGTGTATGCGGTTTTCTGCATCAACCTCGCAACCACATTCCCCCTCTTCCTGCCTCCCAGCGCCCACGGGGTCCTCTCTGTCGCACTCACGTTCCTTGCACATGGAAGTGATACATGCATACATGCATACATATTTACACAGGTAAACCACAACACACGCGGCAACCGAGCTAGCTAGCCGCCATCACGACCGCCACACAGGGGCCCCCACCACACCCCCAGCTCACCATGAGCTGACCGATGCCCGACTAGATCGTCTCGGTGATGCCATTGCCTGTCATTCAGCTCATTCGACCAACCAGACTATTCCCCGCCGCCGCCGCCCCCACTGCCGCCCTGCTCATCACCCGCGTGTTCCGCCGACCCCATCGTCTCGGAATCCATGGTGCTGTGGGCTGTGGTGGCGGTGGCGGCACCGCCCCCTTCCTTCTCCGGAGGGGCGCCGCGGGCCATGGTGGCGGTGGCGGTGCTGCCCCCTTCCTTCTCTGGAGGGGCGCCGCGGGCCGTGGTGGTGGTGGCAGTGCCACCGCCGCTACCGGCACCCCCTTCTGACGTGATGGACCATTGCCAGGATTGCCAGGATTGTATAAAGTTGGTGGCACTAGGCAACATCCAACACATTTTTAATGCAGACCCGAACACATCACAAAAATGTACAATGGAAAGGCTTTATGTTGAATCTGTTTAGATATTAACCTCTGAGCAGCAGCATTAGTGTTGGAACCCCAATTCAGGTAATCCACCTCCCTATGTGCACCACAAGCGAGGAAGCGTATGACATGCATGTTCAAGTACAATAATCCAATGTGAGGATGTATGCTGTACATGCATACATACAGACAAATGCACCCAGCCATGACCCACCCAGCCCTCACCTGCCATCACCACTGCCACCCAGCCCATTGCCTCCATCTTCTCTTCCACCCAGCCCTCACCCACCATCACCACTGCCACCAAGACCTATCCCCTTGCTGTCTGCTGCCCCCTGTCCTACCCTGCACAGGTACCACTGCCGGTCCCCGGCCATGGTACTGCCTCATCCCACCCTTCCCATCTGCTCCTTGAACAGCACATGGCTGTTAACCTTCTTCACCATTTAAGCATCCAATTGACAGTCGCCAGCACAAGCACAGATGCTTTGGACTAATGCGCCTGCAGCACTACAGGAATAAAGCAGGTTCTCCTTGTCGTGCACATTGCACTACTACCCCTGAGGTGTGTCTGCTACTACATGGCTACACCTGCTTCATACGCCTTTTAATACTGCTCCCCAGCATGCATGATTACACAATGACCTGCAGCACCACAGACCCCATTGCATCCATCCAGAAGCCAATTCCACTCCCAGCAGCCAGAAGACACATCAGCTGCATGCTGTGCATAGCTGTCAGCAGCAGCCGGTAGGGGCACCCTCATCTGGGTAGCCGTAGCACTATTGCTGCTGATGGTGCATAGAGCGAGCGCTGCACATGCACGCGTGGTGCAAGTGTGGCTACCCGCAGCCCTCCCTGGCCCCACATCCCATGCCTGCCTGTGGTGTGAACCAGCAGCCCATGCTGACCACACCCCGCCGCTGGGCCCAGGCACACTGGTGGGCATTTGTCAGACATCGCCATTACACCACTGCTGCCACACCGGGCGCTGCTGCTGCCGCTGCCATGCCAGGTGCCACTGTGGCCGTTGGGCTGGGTGCCACTGCAGCCATTGGGCTGGGTGCCTCTGTGGCCGCCAGGCGGGGTGCCTCTGCGGCCGCCAGGCTGGGTGCCTCTGTGGCCACCGGGCGGGGTGCCTCTGCGGCCGCCGGGCGGGGTGCCTCTGCGGCTGCCGGGCGGGGTGCCTCTGTGGCCGCTGGGCGGGGTGCCTCTGCGGCCACCAGGCTGGGTGCCTCTGTGGCCACCGGGCGGGGTGCCACTGCTGCTGCCAGGCTGGGTGCCACTGCTGTTGCCAGGCTGGGTGCCACTGCTGCCCCCAGGCCGGGCATCACTGCTGCCACCATGCTGAGCACCACTGCTGCTGCCGCCAGTGCTGCCACTCAGGCCACCACTGCTGCTGCCCTCATCATCAGTCAACCCCTCAATGCTGCCGCCACCGCTGCCTGATAGCTGTGCACAAAACTGCATGTCCTTTTCCATGGTGTGGCATGACAGCACACGCAGCACCCTCACGATGTCTTCATTGAAGTCAAACAAGGACTGTCCCAGCACCATGGGCAGTGCCTCGATTACATCCACATCCACCGGGATGTTGTGCTCCTGATCCCAAGGCTTCACATGGACCAGCATGTTCCGGCTCAGCCTGCACATGTGGATACCAGGCAGCAATTAACGGGTCTGGGTCAGATGCCCATGGGTCTCTGGCTCAGCCAGCAAATGGTATTCAGCACACTCCAACAAGGCTGCATGGGTGAGGCAGCAAGTAGCAAGAAGGGAAGCAGGACAGCCAGCCAGCCTACCGCAGGTAGAACACCAGCATGGCCAGGTGAGTGCACCGTGCCTGCTTGTAGTCATTTTGAAGTCGGTCATTCCACTTCGATGACAGCACCTTCTGGAACCAAGACTGCCGCTCCCACAGTTCCTGAAGGCCCAACACCATGCCACCCTGGTCGCTTGCCAACTTGGTGGCGATCTCGTCTGCAATGGCCTGCATGCATGAGTGTTTGATGTTGCATGTTGAGTGTATGGAGTACATGGGGTATAAGAGTGTGTGTAGGCTTGTATGTAGGTGTTAGCCACTGGTAACTATCTGGACAAGCCTGAGAATCAATTCACCAATTGACAGGCATCCTGCCAGCACACACATAACCCATAAAAGGCATCGCAATATGTGCAGGATGCACACTGCAACAGAGTGGTGACACAAGACTTCCAAATAGCATAGAAGGGCGCCAACACCCACACCTCCACAAAGATAGGAGCTGCAATGGAGACTCACCAATGGACAACTACACTGCGGTGCAAGCACAAACTTCTACATAAGGCCCCATTCTACACAAACACCATCTGCATGTAGTGCTTCTCCCATCTAAATCTGACCCCAAGCCCTGCAGCCTATGGGATTACCTGCAACTTAGCCGTAAACTCATCCATCCCAGCTGGTGGCTTTTCTTGCTCCCACCGGCGGCTTGCACGGGGCCCAAGCAGGTAGTCGGCTGCCTCACCAAGGCGGAGTAGGTTCACCATCGTGTCCAATTGCATTAGGGTGGCACTGAACTCCAGGCTGCTCCAGCTGTCCCGGAGTGTGCCATCCTGGTTGATCACCAACTGCGGGCAAGCAGGGCAAGGGTGGCATGGCATGCACTTAGCACCAACATGGGAAGGGGGGCCCACAGCAAAACAGGGAAACAGGCTGATACATAAGCGCAGTTGAGCTTGCCCCAGAACTGAGCTTTTGCTGTGTTTAGTCAGCTCTATGGGGCGGGGTAGAAGGGGCTTGGGCACAGGGTTCGACACTGACCTTCCTGAAACTCGCGGGCTCCCCTGTACCTCCCAAATTTTCCTTACGGAGGGGCCCCCGTACCAGGCTCCTGTACCGGCCGAAAACCTTAGGGGGCCCCCATAACCCCCGCAAAACCTTTACAGAGGCACTGTCCTTGGCTGAAACGCTGTGGAAAGTGACGCTTTGCATTATTTTGCCCTGTAAATCGTTATTTTCGTTATTTTCTCGTGAACCATTACACTCGGGGACACGGCACACTCAGCCAAGCACCATGGCTGGTACAGGAGCCTATAACACATTCAGGCCTGCGGTTCTTGTCAATCAGCTTCGAGTCCCTACCCTACCTTCTTTGCAAGGCTTATCATCTACTTTCTTTGTGGGAACAGGTTGGCTTGCAGGCTTTCCACCTGCGTCCGGAGATCGGCGAGGAGTGGCTACAACCAGCTCCGTTCCCATGATAGATGAGCGAGCTTACCAGAGCCCCATAGGTCCGACAATTTTAAGGTGGCGTGCTTCTTGGAGGGCAGGGTGGATTAGGAGGCCCTTGGTCACCTCCTGACGACTCATTGTCTGCCATCACTGGATGTTACAGACCAGAAGCTATAAAAGAATTATGAAAAGTGTAGTTAAATATTGCAATATGAATTATGTCTGCCAAGTGTGTGGCCTTATCCTTTATATGGTCCGTCCTCTCCCTTACAGGGCCCCGTACAGCCTCTTATAAATCCTTAAAATCCTTACAGGAGCCACTGTAACCGGCCTTCGGCTGGTCCGGGGGCGGCCCCCTACAGGGGCGCTTCACGCCCCAAAATCGTTACGGGAGCCACCGTAAAGTCCTACGGGCCCTGATGGGGATACCGAACAAAGGCCAAAAACTTACGGGCCCCGTACAGGGTGTCGAACCCTGCTTGGGCACATGGTGAAAGACCATCCCTCACCCGCGCAATCTGACGCTGGTGCAGGTCGCGGAAGTAGTAGCACCCATCCGTCTTCCTCTCCAGGTGTGGCTCCAGGAATTGCTGTAAGCCAGGGTGCAGATTTGTGTCAAGCCGCGCCCCCACATCTGGAAACGCCAAGTCCAGCACAGCAATGTGCTGCGACAATGGCATGCCCTCCAGGCCCAGCTTCCACTCCTTTCGTGACTGAGGTACATAGTGAGATTCAATGGGTGGGCGCCAGATAAAAACGCAAGATTTGAGATGAGCAGTAGTGGGTCCAGCCATGAAGGATTGGTGCAGCCAGCTCTAAAAAATGCCAGCTCTACAGCAACTGGCCCCAGTTCATGAAGACGACACAGACACTGCTAAGCTGAAGCACACAGAGGCCCTGAGATGGGTGTGCCGCAGGTTACCTCGTCAATGAGCTTCATCCTCATGAATCCATGGACAAAGGCTGCCACATCCAGGCCTAGGGGGGGTAGAGCATCAATCCAGTCCTCCACCAGGACTGTCAGGAGCGCTATGGATGGAGGGCAGAGCTCCAGCAGCTTGGGGTCCAGCTGCACTCCGGCCTTGGAGCTCTTCAGCAGCTCCCATGCCAAGCTCATGTGCTCGGGCCTGTAGGTTGCCGGTAGGTTCACGGCACTGGCACCAGTGATGACTGTGTAGCCATTGGGTGGCATGTTGGCCAGGCTAATCCAGGTCAGCACCATGGAGCTGCCGGTTATGCACCACAGCATGGTGTGGGAGCCATACACCAGCAGTGGCTTCATGAATGAGTCCCGGATGTATGCAGCCCCACTTGCATCCAGCTTGCCATCAATGGTCGGCAGGAACAGGCTCTGCATTTCGTCTGAATGGCAGGGATAAGGAGGCAGGCAGCGACACAGCAAGGGGGCGGATTAAGAGTATATTGTTGGAGATTGGAAACACCAGGACAGGGGACCAAACAAGTACTGCGAGGCTCAGCCCAGGTGCAGGTGTGTTGTATTCGCTTCTTAAATCTGGTCCCAAACTGATACATTTTTCTGTCTTATTTTTCCTTTCTCGCTTGGTGCGGTTGCTGGACATGTTTGCTGGAACTAACTGAATTCCAACTGCCTATTTTGCCACTTTTTCTGTCAGATCTTTATGGCTCCAACCTCTGGGTCAGACGGCGAGCAGGATGCTGTCATGGATGCTTACAAGTAAATGCCACCTCAGGTGGAAGTCCATACTTGCAGAAGTATGGGCGGGGGTCCTAGCACAGGCTACGACTGGGACGCTGGTCCCTGGCTCGCAGAGCCCCATCATCAATTGGAAGCATGGATCAACGGTACACCATTCTGGGACTGGACCACGCCTTTTCGGAATTGGCTGTACGATTCATGGGATGGCTGCATCCTCCGCTACTTAAGCGGGCGAAACTCTTCCAAATCAGTGTGTTCCGATGCCACCATCCAGTTGTGGTTGAGTAAGATATAACAAGGTGCAGCCGGTCTAGTAAAAGCTCCAGAAGCACATTGAAGCAGGATGAGGGGGGCGAAGTGTCGGATGCACAAGTTGTTGGTATACCCAAAGGGGTGTAGTGAAAGGAGCAAGCAGAATTGGCTTGTGTCCCCCTTCACCCAGATGTTTGTGCAGTCAAACATGCAGCATGCACTTCTTAAAATCAAAAATGGTAATGGGGCTTGCGACTTGCACCTGCACATCTGCATGCCCATGGTTGTGTAAAGCAAGCAAGTTGCTGCATGAGAATGGCATAGTTTGCCATGCAAAATGATACAGCAAGCAACCAAAAAAGCCATTCAGACCCAGCAATTCAAGAGAGAGAAACCAGGCGAAGAATCCAGGAGCCTGTGATAAAGCCTCCATCAGCATGACCCCATACCGCATAACACGAGCACCGGCACCTCCACCGCCTTAAGGAACTCCCGGATGGTGTGGCCCAGCAAGCCAGGGTCGGTGCTGAAGAAGTGCCGCACCAGCACATCCTCTGCAGCCTCCAGAGCACCCTCCCGCATGGGAACATGCTCCTTGCGTGCCCAACTCAGCAGCACACCCAGCAGGTCCAGCAACATGGCTTTAGCACCTTCCTGCGTGCAGGGTGTTGACAGAGCACACCATTTGAGCCACCACCCTCACAGCCAGCTCCCATTACCATCATGCACAAATCAAGCCTTCTGCAACCAATGCCTCTGCAGCACAGTCATGGCATGCTCACAGAAGCAGCATAATGGAATGGAAGTGCTTCAGCAGCCTTGAGAGTGTGTTCCAATATTTAACACCCACTTGCCTGCCGATGCAGCAGACCACAGTTCAGGCGCAGGGCCACCATGCCTGCCAGGGGGCCCTCCCCTCCCTGCTGGCGCAGCACCTCCACCACCACTGCAGGAACCACATGCTCCAGGGTGAACGACTTGCCCGTCTGCAACATGCATGTGCATTGATAAGAGGTCATAGGGCTACTCAAGTGTTGCGTGGTCCTGTGCTGTGGCACCGACATGGAGTCACACTGTGGCTAAAGATACCTAGGATGGGAGGTACAACACAACAGCGTACCTTGACAAGCCCTGAGACCAGCAAGGGTGAGGGGGCTTTAGCCCGGTCTTTGTCCACCGCGTCACTCATGGCCATTTTAGCCCATAAGCGGATACAATCCACCACCCTCACTTTGTCCATCCTTGCAGTGTCCACCCTCGCCACATCTATGTATGACACCACTGAGTCGCTGTAATGCAGCTCCACAATATCATTGTTGTTGACCTTGTAGTGCAGCTTGGCCGCACTATCCACCAGCCGCCTTGGAGCTCGTGCACCTGCACCATCACCCAGGGGGCAGGGCACAAGGTTGCTGGCAAGGTAAAAGGGACTTGCAGGACAGTTGGCAGTGGCAACCGTGTTGCACACTTTACCCCTGTGCTAGCTGCATGCACATCTCGAAAGTGAGGTCACTGTCGTTTGCCAAATCGATTCTTTACATGTGTCTTAAAACCCTGCAAAGTACACTCACCAGCCCCTGCCAGGATCCCCAGGCCCAGGCCAGCTGCCGTGCCTGCATGATGTGGGAGCGGCCAAGGAGCACATGCAGGTGAAAAGTTGCATGCCGCTGCACATGCTTGCTGCACATGCTTGATGCAGTCCGGTGTGCAGGGTGAGATGGGGGGTTGGGCATGAAAATCCTGATACACAGCAGAGGGGGGGTGCTCATTTCAAGCACTAGGGCATGCCAACCCAGGATGCTTCAGTATTGCAAACCAATACAATGCATGCTACAACAACTTCAACGTGAGCTTTGATGTTGTGCTGCTGCCACAACAGCGGTTGGCATTCAGCCTATGTTGTGCTGTGTGAGGAAGTCTCCTCATCCCCAATCAACCATATGCCAATCCATACCCTACAGCATCATGAACATGCTCACTGGCAGCCACAGGCAGCAAGCCTACAAGGGGAGGAAAGTAGAACGGATCCCAGTGAGATGGCTGGTTTACCCATGCCATGGGCAAACAACAAATCCAGGCAGGCGGCTGGCAGAGGTTAAGGCCTGACTTCTGCTCCCAGTCGACCCGGGTTCAAATCCACCTGCCAACCTCTAGGGTGTTTGAGAGGTGGTGAAATGGGAGGTGGCCCCCCATCTTGTGGACGGTGTAGGACGTGATAAAATCAACTTGCAAGCTGACCAGGAACTAAGTTGAGGCACTGTTGTTCCGTTAGATTTGGTTGGATGCTAGTGGTGAGTTGCCAAACTCAAAGAGTACACTCTGAAGTCAGATGGGGTGAATGGCTTAGGGCAAAATGGAAAATTCTCTAAAATGTCTCCAACACAATCTTCACATGTGAAGCCCTCAGCAGGCCACACAACAAAGGGTCTGACCTTTTCAAGAGCCAGGAGTGCTGGTGGGATAAGCATTATGCGTGTGGAAAATTCGCGGGCATGCTTTGACAGACCCCGGATTGGCTGCTGTGCGGACCGGCCAGCAGGTTGCCCCTGCTACTGTCTGCATCCGCAGGTCATTTGGCATGCAGGAGTCCACAGAACTATTGAACTGCTTAATAATGGCTGCTTACAAATTGCGAGAACAAAAACAAATGAAAGAAGAAAGACAATTAATAAAAAAAGATACACACCAATATAAAAGATAGCTCTGACTTCCACTGGAGAATAGAATATTCGCTTGCTTGACTTGCTGAGTGCAGCCTTCATAAGCAGCAGCAGGCATGGGCAGTGTACACCGCATTGAGGAGCGCTGCTAGGTCGCACGGTTCCTTGAATAATCACCAAGCAGCATTAAGCCTGGGCATATGCAGCTTCGGTCAGCACGGCAGGTTGATGATAGCTGCACACTGTTATCAAGACATGCAACGGTTGCTGCATGTTGCTGGCGCGTCAGGTATGCTACACAGCACCCTCTTGCAGCATGCGTTGCAGGCCTGAAAGGAAAGACTGGTATCAAAAGCTTGCAGTCACCACAGCCGCCCACTTGTTTTGGGGCCTAAAGACCTGCCTAAATCCCTACAACCCTACTGTGTGCCACGGTTCTACAAACTTTTGTGTCGTGCACAGTGCCAGGGCGCCATACATTTTCCCCTTTTCAACGTGTGTGTAAACGGTTGTGATGTGCATCCGGCTGCCTGAACAAGCTCTCCATATCCCCACTGCTAGCAGTGGCTTCCATCCACCCACAGAACACTTCCACATACACACACATGCCTGTGCCGCCTTTCCTTCAGACTGCAGTTTTCTCACTACCATTGCCATCATGCATGTTATGCACAGCAAGCCACTTTCACCACCATACGGCAGCAGCTGGCTGCAGTCATTGCGGGCACCCTATGAAGCTGCAATGACCACAGCCAGCTGCTTCACCAGAAACCCACGATGATTGAAGTCTTCTTCTGTTACCCCAACACTTGCAACTTCACGTACTTTATAAACTCTGGTGATATTGCTTTCGGATATCTTTTTCTATTACTAAAACTTCGCAACCCTGCATGACCAAGACCTTGGCCTTGGTGTGCCTTTGTACTGAAGCAATGCAAAAATCAAGTCAGACTCACCAGCAACAACGCCTGGGCCAGCTGTAGCTGCAGCTGCACATTAAGGAGAAACGAGAGGGATGCACAATTGACATCATTAGTTGCTCAACAATGGGAACGTGTTCATAGCAGCAGTTAGCAGTCAGCACTCAGGCTGGATACGATCATTTAAGCAATCATTCAAGGTTGTGTAGACACGACCGGTATGTCATAGTTAGTCATGGGAGCCCAGGAAATACCCTAAAACTGCAATATGACTAAAAAGAGTCAGCATGTGTGCATGTACCAAGGAAATATAACCCCTGCGTTTGTTTTTCCGCAGCAAAATGATTTGCACCTCATGCAGGTGCACCTGTCTGGGTGTACCTCCCCTCCAAGAAGAAGGAAAGGCGTCAGCTGTGTGTCACTCAAGACATACACTACAACAATCGAATAACAAGCATTGTTCCCATGTACAGCGGGTGTTTCCATCACAGCGGGTGTTTCTATCGCGAACACAAACAAGCAAACTGGTGCTCGTCGGGAGCCCAGTCACAGGCCCAGCCGCAGCGAAATGACGAACCCGAGAAACTCCCAACCCAGTCTAGGAATGCGCTGAGCTTCCACAAGCAGCCAAGTTTGCCGATGCATGCCTGTTTTGATTGCCTCCTTCAAGGCGTTGCGTTGCCGGAGATTAAGTTGCGATCGTAGGTCATTTACGTCGAGACAACGAAATGCGCCTCCTGCCTCAGCGTTCACATCGTAACCCTCCCTTTCAAGAACTTGGAGTATGGGAGCTATCGAGGCCTCAGTCTCTCCGTCGACTGCAGCGATCGCTTCACGCAGAGTCGGCATTGGAGCAGAAGTTCTGCGAGGCTACACCACATCGGATCCTATGGCATGTCTCATGGCTGACCCTGCTAGCGCAAAAGCTCGTCCGCTCTCAACCGCAACGCTTAAACAAAGTGAAGAGATAAGGCTGGGCTTGTTTCTGCGGTTAGCTGTAAATAAAATTGTTTGGATTGTGGCGGCGCATCTCTGTGGAGCTGTGTTGTGAAGGCAAGACGCCCGGGGGGCCCTGACTCGAAGTGAGCCCCACCCTGGAGTTAGTTGGTACCGCTTTCATGTACTTCCTCAAACAAACTGCTTGTCTAATACTGTGATGTTTTATTTGTTATATTCAAGTAAACTGAACTGAACTTGCAAGGCGCCACCGCAGTTGCCGGTGCCATGAAAGCGCGACCGTCCTGGGACACAGCATCAGGCCCAGAAATACACTTATAGGGTTACAGAAAACATAGCTGTAAACAGAAATAAACAAAGCCATGGAGTTTGTCCTGGACCCGCGCCATCTGCTTGCATCGCGAAAACCACGCGTCGCGCGCCGCAATGCCAGTAAAGTTTGCCATGGCCACAAAACAGCAAAGCAAAACATACATTGTTAAAACAAACAACAACGGGGATAACGGCTCGACGGTCAACACCCTCGCTCGCGGTTCAGTTTCTAAAAACATATACCCCGCCGGCGGACGGTCCCCTGTCCGCAACGCCGTACATCCTGACCGTTCCAGCGGACGCCTAGCGGACGGTCATGGAAACGATGGTCCAAAGCTCCAAAACATCTGTATGTAGATGATTCATGAGACGCTAATAATTAATGCTCCAGCTTGCACTCCTTGGCAAGCAATAAACGCGCAAAACACTCGCCAGGAGAAACTAACCCCAAAATTGTGACGCACATAGTCAAAAGACTTCTAGCATAAAAGGAGAAAGCAATCGAAAGAAAAAAGACAACATCCCAAGGCGCGCGGCGGACATTCTAATGACCTGTTTATGTAACCTGCTTAAATAACACCAACGCACTGGAACAATTGAATCATGCAATAAGGTCATTGCAATGGCCACAAGCACTGGGCATTAGTGAAAGGGATTCAGCAAAGACTGACCGTAACGCCCAACACGTCGTTCCATCCCTTTGTCGGCTCTGAATGGCACAATGAATGCTCTACTGGGTAAATGATCATTTGGCGGTGGAAAGAGGCCATTGTATGGCATCCGAGCTGGCGCACAGCTTGCGCATGTCCCCAAGACCCAACACGGCACCACGCCCCGCACCCGGTTACGCCCTTGTCCTGCATTCCACCTGCCAGCCTGTCTGTGCAACACAGCGCATGGCGGGCAGGCCAACGAAGCCATACCAAAGTTTCGTTCAAGACTGGGGTCCCAAGCTCTCAGAATCCCAGGCTGCCAGGCTCCCAGGCACACAGGCTCCCATGCACACAGGCTCTTAGAATCCCAGGCTCCCAGGCACACAGGCTCTTAGAATCCCAGGCTGCCAGGTTCCCAGGTTCCCAGGCTCCCAGGCACACAGGCTCCCAGGCTCTTAGCATCCCAGGCTGCCAGGTTCCCAGGCTGCCAGGTTCCCAGGCTGCCAGGTTCCCAGGCTGCCAGGCACACAGGCACACAGGCACACAGGCTCCCAGGCTCCCAGGCACAAAGTCTCTTAGAATCCCAGGCTGCTAGGTTCCCAGGCTCCCAGGCACACAGGCTCCTAGAATCCCAGGCTGCTAGGTTCCCAGGCTGCCAGGCACACAGGCTCTTAGAATCCCAGGCTGCCAGGTTCCCAGGCTGCCAGGTTCCCAGGCTGCCAGGTTCCCAGGCTGCCAGGTTCCCAGGCTGCCAGGTTCCCAGGCTGCCAGGTTCCCAGGCTGCCAGGCACACAGGCTGCCAGGCACACAGGCACACAGGCACACAGGCTCCCAGGTTCCCAGGCTCCCAGGCACACAGGCTCCCAGGTTCCCAGGCTCTCAGAATCCCAGGCTCCCAGGCACACAGGCTCTTAGAATCCCAGGCTCCCAGGCACACATGCTCTCAGAAACCCAGGCTGCCAGGTCCCCAGGCTCTTAGAATCCCAGGCTTCCAGGCACACATGCCCTTAAAATCCCAGGCTGCCAGGTTCCCAGGCTCCCAGGCACACAGGCTCCCAGGCACACAGGCTCCCAGGCAAACAGGCTCTTAGAATCCCAGGCTGCCAGGTTCCCAGGCTGCCAGGCACACAGGCACACAGGCACACAGGCTCCCAGGCTCCCAGGCACAAAGGCTCTTAGGATCCCAGGCTGCCAGGTTGCCAGGTTCCCAGGCTCCCAAGCACACAGGCTCCCAGACTCTTAGCATCCCAGGCTGCCAGGTCCCCAGGCTCCCAGATTCCCAGGCTCTCAGAATCCCAGACTCCCAAGCACACAAGCTCCCAGGTTCCCAGGCTCTCAGAATCCCAGGCTCCCAGGCACACATGCTCTCAGAAACCCAGGCTGCCAGGTTCCCAGGCTCTCAGAATCCCAGGCTTACAGGCACACAGGCTCCCAGGCACACACGCTCTCAGAATCCCAGGCTCCCAGGCACACATGCTCTCAGAATCCCAGGCTGCCAGGTTCCCAGACTCTTAGGTTCCCAGGCTCCAAGGCTCCCAGGTTCCCAGGCTTACAGGCACACAGGCTCCCAGGCACACAGCCTCTTAGAATCCTAGGCTGCCAGGTTCCCAGACTCTTAGGTTCCCAGGCTCCCAGGTTCCCAGGCTCTCAGAATCCCAGGCTCCCAGGCACACATGCTCTCAGAATCCCAGGCTGCCAGGTTCCCAGACTCTTAGGTTCCCAGGCTCCCAGGTTCCCAGGCTCTCAGAATCCCAGACTCCCAGGCACACAGGCTCTTAGAATCCCAGGCTTCCAGGCACACAGGCTCTTAGAATCCCAGGCTTCCAGGAACACATGCTCTTCGAATCCCAGCCTCCCAGGCACACAGGCTCCCAGATCCCCAGGTTCCCAGGTTCCCAGGCTCTCAGAATCCTAGGCTCCCAGGCACACAGGCTCTAAGAATCCCAGGCTGCCAAGCTCCCAGGTTCCCAGGCTCTCAGGTTCCCAGGCTCTTAGAATCTTAGGCGCACAGGCACACAAGCTCTTAGAAAGCCAGGCTGCCAGGTCCCCAGGCTGCCAGGTTCCCAGGCTGCCAGGTTCCCAGGCTGCCAGGTTCCCAGGCTGCCAGGTCCCCAGGCTGCCAGGTCCCCAAGCTCCCAGGTCCCCAGGCTGCCAGGTCCCTAGGCTGCCAGGTCCCCAGGCTGCCAGGTTCCCAGGCTGCCAGGTCCCCAGGCTGCCAGGCCCCCAGGCTGCCAGGTTCCCTGGGGACCTGGCTGCCAGGTCCCCAGGCTGCCAGGCTGCCAGGCACACATGCACACAGGCTCCCAGGCACACTGGCTCTTAGAATCCCAGGCTGCCAGGTTGCCAGGTTCCCAGGCTCCCAAGCACACAGGCTCCCAGACTCTTAGCATCCCAGGCTGCCAGGTCCCCAGGCTCCCAGATTCCCAGGCTCTCAGAATCCCAGGCTCCCAAGTAAGCATGCTATCAGAAACCCATGCTTACAGAATCCCAGGCGCCCACGCTCCCACGTTCCCAGGTTCCCAGGCACACAGGCTTTTAGAATCCTAGGCTTCCAGGCACACAGGCTCTCAGACACACAGGGTCCCATGCACACAGGTCGCCCATGGCTGCGGTCCAAGCCTGGCCCCAACCGCCAGATAAATATGCTCCTACATCTAATTGACTTAGCCGAATGCTTGTTTTAGCTTTGTTTACATTTCATGCATTTGCTGGCAAGTCGCAAATTGGCGATTTCATGGTGTAATGGATAAACCAGCGCACTGGCGCGAGGTGGGATGGCTCCTGTGCTCGAAATAATGGCCGAGGACGTCCATTGCTAAAGGGGGGGCAATGTAACGACGCAAGGCCCAACTGAGCATCCCGGGTTACGCCTTTGCTGTGTTACACCTAGCGCTTGCAACGACGTAGCCCCCAGTATAGCACATTGCATTACATTATCCATGAAAAGATTATAAAGCTTTATGGCTGGTTGCATAACAAATTGCGGGTGCGAGGTGACTGCTTGCATAACAAATTGCGGGTACTGCTAAAGTTGCAAGTCGCAAGTCGCAAGTCGCAAGGAACACGCAAAATTTCTATATGAAATTCTATATACGCGAATACGTGCGTGAACCACGCCTGTAGGGTGTAAACAGATAGCATTTGCGGCGTCCGCGTCTGCGGGCTATGGCCGATCGCAGGCGTAACTATGCTGAAGTGGCTTGCGGCCTATGTGGCTTCGTCTGTCTGAGCAGTGCAATGTAGCTGTCTGAGCAATGCAATGTAGCTGTTCATACGCACAAGCTCACTCAGGCCTCATCTAGTTCTTATCAGTATTTGCTTAATGTATCTCATCAAGTTCTTAGCAGTATTTGCTTATGGGCCTTCTGGTGGGGTTCCGAGGACTTTTGCCAATCGGGGAGTCTAATTGCAAATTCCCCTGTGGTTGCGGGTTCTGAGCCTGCCCTTGGATTTGCTTTTGGATGTCTAGGTGACTTGTGTTGTCTGGTCTGGGTGGGAGTCTTGTTTGCCCTCATCGTATCAGGTGCAGTGCACGGCCTGCTGGCCCGCTGGCTGTACTCTTTGTGAGTCTGGAGCCCACTGTAACAACCACACTGCCTCGAGGCATCCCTAGCCCCGGCGGTGGACTGATAGGAACTAGCCTAGTCCGCACAAGTTCCACACAAGTGTGGGGGTGTCCGTAAGAGCTGGGGGGCCCATGGGCGGTAAATCGTTTTTAGGGCGGTTTTTGGTGGACCATCATCGTCCACCCTCGTCCGCTTGAGCACGGAGCGCCTTAGAGCAACATGCCGGGTCCCAGACTTCCGAGAGGAACCTGGCTAGTGCCAGGGGTGGGGCCTCGGTCATAATGGTGTGCATGTTGCACCCTTGAAACACGAGGTCACGTTCGCCCGTGTACTAATGTACGCCAGGCATTCCACAAAGACATGCATTTTGTCTTCAACCGCCCCGCAGTCACAAAGCCTGCAGGTGCACGCTGTGCACTCATGGCCATTAGGTTGGTTAATCTCTAACTCCCAACAGCCTAACCGGAAACATATAAGCATTTGATGCAAACATTGGGGCATGGCGATTTCAGGTGGTCATTATGGATTTCAGCACGAACAATGAACCCTGCCCGCTCCCCCTGGTCAGTTGTGGGCAAGCATCAGAGAATCGGGTGAGAGACCGAGCTTTCTATTAGGGCCTGGTGCCTTAATAGGGAGGGGTAGGGTCTGTACAGGGTTTCCAGGTTTCCTCGGTCTTCTTGAACCTTCACCCCAAGAGCCAGTCTTCTTGTGTGTTTCAGGCTCAGTGCTCAAACTCGCGTGACGGAGCCTTGACCCCCGGGGGAGGAGAGCGGAACTAGTGGACTTGCGGCTCTCGGCTGCCTAGGAGGGGACAGAGGCCCCTTACGCCCCTCTCCTGTCTGCGGGAGGAGCTTAGGTGGTCTTTCTGTTGGGGCTGGGCAGCAGTCCCTGGCCAGTTTCAGGCACGGTCAAATACTTGCAACACACGCACACGCACACACACACACACGCACACACACACACACACACACACACACACACACGCGCGCGCGCGCAAAAGCTCACGAGATTGAAATGAATTGTTACAGAGTGGGAGGCTTCTGGGCCATTTGAACATATTGTCACACAAGCTCGCGATATGCCAGCTGAACTGATTCCCTGGTAAAAACCTTCTTGCGGACGAACCCAGCTCAGGCAATGCACGGCTAATATCAGGGCCGCTCCAAAGAGTGCCCAGTAAGTTTGTCATAGCGGTGGCCAGATCGGAGAGCGATGCTTGGTCGTCGGCCTGCACCAGCTCCACCAGCGTCTGTGCAGCGATCTCATCAAACTTGCGTGGTTTGCGTGTTCCTGATTGTCCTCTAAGCGGCAGGACATCGCCATTCGCCACGTAGGACTGTATGATAGCATGCACAGTCCTCTCGCAAGGTCTGTGCCCGAAAGCCTCAGCTATTTGCGCTTGCGTGTAACCCTCGTCGAAATAGAGGTGGCAAACACGTTCGCGCACTTGTTTGCTGTAGTAGTAACGGTTCAATACTTCTCCCATTGTGAGATCCGCTCTACAAACTGAGTATGCACACGTACGTATTCGCGTATATAGAATATTATAATAGAAATTATGCGTGTTCCTTGCGACTTGCGACTTGCAACTTGCGACTTGCAACTTGCCAAATACAGAAGTACGGAGGGCCCTATGCCAACCACGGATATCACACCAGGACGAGACAGTCCGAGTTTTGGCCATTCCAGCACAGAATGCAGAGTCAGACAACAG
>NW_003307597.1:185003-240584 GCF_000143455.1 Volvox carteri f. nagariensis
CCGTAAGTTTACTTCATCACTTATCTCGTTGGAAGTGCGAGGTAGGATGGTGCTTATAGGCGATTTGTCAGCCCTTGAGCCCTCGGCTCGTACTAGGGTGGTTTGCAGGTACGGGGAACGCACCCACGGACATGTAACAACAACAACAAGTGCGGCACAAATGCATGACAAGCGGCTGCGGAAGACAGTGCGCTTAGGGAGCCCGCAGTGGCGGCAAGCCGAACGGAAGGCGTTGATTTAGGAGCATATAGAAGGTGACAGCGGAGGGCGGTCCACTTGTAGAAACACCGCTGCGGCGGTCCGATAGTGCGGCACCAATTGCATGATAAGAGGCTGTAGAAGGCAGCGCACTTAGGAAGCCCGCCAAGGCGGCACACCGAACTGACGGCTTTATGATTTAAGAATGTGTAGACGGCGACCACGGAAGGCGGCCCGCTTGTAGAAAAGCTGCTGCGGCAGTCCTCAGAATACGGCACTAAAATGCCTGACAAGCGACTGCGGAAAACAGCACGATTAAGAAGCCCACCGCGGCGGCACACCGAATGGGAGGCGTTGTGACCTAGGAGGATATAGACAGCGACCGCGGAAGGCGGTGCGCTTGTAGAAAACTGCTGTGGTGGCCCGCAAAGCGCGGCACAGAATGCATGACGAGCGGCGGTGAAAGGCAACGCGATTAGGAAGCCTGCCGTGGCGGCACGCCAAACCGAAGGTGTGGTATGGGAACTTGTAGACAGCGACCACAGAAGGCATCGCGCTTGTAGCAAACCGCTGGGGTGGTCCACTGAGTTCGGTTCACAAGAGGCTGCAGGAGGTAGCGTTCTTGAGTAACCCGCAGTGATGGCTTGCCGGATTACAGGCGTGGCGATTTAGGAGTATGTCAACAACGATCACAGAAGGCGGTGCACTTGTAGAAGGGAGACGGGGAGAGACACGTCTCAGACACGGGACCAGGAGTACCAGACACGAAGCGGGGTACAGAACGAGCCACAGCTATTAGAAGGCCGTTACTGTTCCCCATAAAACCCCATAAAGGGCCGACCCACTGATGGAGACCATAAGGGTAGTTGCCCGAGTAAGGTGTGGAAAAGCCAGAAATAAACAATCGTATCAAACGCCCTTGCCTGGGAATGTTGTTCAGCTAGGCGGCTGAAGAATGCATTAGCATCTTTCTGTATGAGGAGGGGCGAAGGCCAATACAAACGTCATTGGTTGGCCCATCAGGAAACCAGAGGCAAGGATGCCGTGAGGGGAAAAGGGCGCTACAAAACGTCAAGGCCTGCCCAGGCGCAGGCTACGGGAGTACCAGGGAGGGCCGCTAGACTGCCGGGGCCAGTGAAGGTTACCCTGTTAAAACGCAAGGCACGGCCATAGGAGCAGAGAAAAATTGGCCGAGAACTACCGGAGCAGTCGGCTTCCCCGAGCAGTAGGGAATCGGCGAGTGGCAGTGACGAAGTTATGCAACCCGGGCGGACGACCAGGGCCAGGAGGGCGGAATCGGAGGACATACGCCAGGCTAGAGCCGAAGGGTCATCCGCTGCCGGCAGACAAGCGGAAAGGGACATCCGGTCCGAATCCAGGGGCCCGGTCGGGCAACAAGTGGATTGGCGAGCCTTGGGGAAAGACGTTGGCTGCAAAACACGGAGACAAGGCCATGTCACTCAGAGGCACGTTCGAGCCCAACGCGGCCTCAGACCCAGGAGCGATAGTGGCATTACGAATCGGAGGATTTGGGCTCCGAGGACGGCAGTCAACTTTTGTGGGGCGGCGCAAAGAACTTATGGTGATCGGTCTGACGGACGCGCTGGAACAGTTTTTCTGGCGGGTAGGGCAGGATCTCTGCGATGGATACACGAATCACAGGAGGCGAGGCTACGACGTAGACTGACACCCCTTATCGAAGAGATAGCAGAACAACTGGCAGCAGCCTTTCGAACAGCAGCGGGAACCTATCAGGGTGAGTCCAGTTTTCGGGGGAAAGTGTACAGTTCCCCAATTGATGACTACCGCGTGTCAGAGGAGCGATGCGGGGCCAACTTAGGTGACTTATAATGGGTGCCCGGGTGCACCACCCGGGGGTGGTCGGGGGGACGCGGAGACGGGAGTGAGAGAGTTGGAGATACGAAATGGGGAGAGTTTACAGTGGGAGCAGGAGTAAGGCAAGGCAGAGAGGGGGGCGCGCGGAGCGCGGGTGGCCGGGGTGTTTTAGGTTGGCAGGGGGATGGAGGGTGGGACGCCGTGCGTGGTGCGTGGGGCTCGCTTAGGCGGAGAGCGTTACAAAGGTTGTAAGTGAGCCCTTCGTATCATACGGATGCTCGCCCCAACTAATCCGGCCCTTACGGTGGCGGGCTCTTTGACTTCAGAATTGCCAAATACAGAAGTACGGAGGGCCCTATGCCAACCACGGATATCACACCAGGACGAGACAGTCCGAGTTTTGGCCATTCCAGCACAGAATGCAGAGTCAGACAACAGGTACCAACTAAGCTTTATTNAGACGGATTACAGAAAATAGACGACGAGAAAGACTAGAAAAAGTCGAGGTCGCCCTCCCTCCCCACCCTCGTGAGACAGGACCAAACATGCACAGACTTATCACTCATCATCACTCTCCGAAACCACCAGCCCCGTCCCCGTCCCGCCGGCCGGGAGGCGGGCGAGGTGCCTAGTAGGATCCAGATAGCGGTGCAGAGTACCCAGAGAGCGGATGTGCGCGGAGCGCATGAGATCCTCATCGGAGACCCCCTGAGACTGGGCATGCTGCAAAGCACCCCGACGAAAACTGTGCACCGTCTCTCCACCGTATAGCCCAGCAGCGGTAAGATGAGCGACGAGGCGATATTCCAGGGCCTCGGTCGTCATCGGCGCCTCCCGATATGCGCGGCCACTGCGCTCCGCCGGACGGAAGAGGTATTGGGTAATAGGGGTACCGGCCCTCGTACACGTGCTCATGTACACTGCAAGAACCCGCAGCGCGCAGACGATAGGATCACGATCCGGACGCAACATCGTCGCAGGAGCACGCTGACCCTTGTACGTCTTGGTATTTAATTCTTCGATACGGAGTACAGTGTCGGGAGAGACACTCCCGTCAGGCGCGGGTAGGGGTAATGGCCAGCCCTGGTACTCGGTACGGCCATGCACCGGATCCCTGAAATCACTTAACACCAGCTTGCCGACATCATGACCGCGCTGATACGTATGCCACATTAAAGCAAATAGAGACAAGTCCCGAAGCACCAAACTGCGAGCAAACAAATGCTCTTCGTCGCCGGACGCAGTCCACAGATGGCAGGCCAGGCGACGAAACTTCTCCGCGGTCAAAGGGATGGCGCCTCGCTCCACATAACCGGTGTCACTAAGGTCCCGCCCGTAGCCCTTGACATAGCCTCGCAACAAGGAGCTGTCGCAAGGATTCCCGCGGCTTTGAGAGGCGTCATAGTCCCCTTCCCGGCCCAGCTGCTTAAAAGCAGTCGCAAGGCTCGAGATAACCCCTTTCACAGCACTGGCGCTGGGACGCCGGTCAGCCCGCAGACGCCCAGGGTGCCGGGGGAACCACCATTCCACCAGATACGAAACAATGGACATAGGATCGCAGGTGAGCAAGGTGAGCCCGAGAGACTGGCGCTGCAACCAGCCATGAAATTCTCGCGCAGCACTTTGAACCCGCCGCCAGCTCTCCGAGACCCACTGACGTTGGTGCACCTGGTAGATCGAGAGCAAGGCGGCCGTGAGCGGCGGCCGCACCGACACGTCCCCGGTAAACTCAGAGTAATACAGAGCCGCGACAGGGTCTAAAGGCGGCGGCGCCGACCTCGGGAGACGGATAGGGCCCGCAGCAAGCGGAGGCATGGCAGGGAGAGGATTACCAGGAAAGACCTGCGGTGATCATAGAGCCGAGGCGTAGGACGCACTAAGCTGACGGACGTCCATCGAAAACAGACAAAACGTACCAGCGGCAGGTGTAACGGCGGGACGATGAGATCGTCACGCACAGGCGTAACGGTAACGAATCGATGAGTAGACGAAGTAAGTGGGTCTTGGCCCCACGGTAAGCCGCCAGGTACGAGAGGAAACATAATGCTAACGGGTACTCGCGATAACACGATTACTCGATTCAGGAACACGGAAAATTATTACAATAAAACGGGGCGCGATCGCGCTTCCAAAAAAAATTGGATATCACCGAAAAGGGCCTAAATTCGTTCGTGCGTGGTGCGTGGGGCTCGCTTAGGCGGAGAGCGTTACAAAGGTTGTAAGTGAGCCCTTCGTATCATACGGATGCTCGCCCCAACTAATCCGGCCCTTACGGTGGCGGGCTCTTTGACTTCAGAATTGCGACTTGCGACTTCAGCAGTACGCAAGACCGCACTTCGCCTCGCATCCCGCAATTTGTTATGCAACCAGCCATAATTTACTATAAGCTTAGCAAATTGCAAGGGTAAAGGGCTCATCTGGACGCAGTTTGCATGCCGTGCTGCCGGCTTGCGCAAGGAATCTCTGCGCGCGCTCCACGCCCGCGCGCGCCGCGAGCACCAGGATAAACTACAACAAAATGTCTTTTGCTTCGTGCAAAAATATGATGGTATGTGTTGGTATGTGTGCCCGGAAAGCTGTGCCGGACGGTCGACCGTCCGGCAGACCGTCCGCCATGGACGGCCCCACCGTCCGCCAGGGGGGGTATATGAACCACACAAAGGGGCTCATGTCTCAACACAGCTACCAAACATACACACCGTTACATGACTACTCCACAATAACACAGTAGTCCTCCTCTTCTTCGGCCACTTCTCAGGGCCCCCAGGACTGCGTGCACAATTCACCTTAGGAAGCTGAACACATACGTGACAAGAACCATGAGTTATGCATTCAACTGTGTAAATGGAATTCTTATTGAGTTGCAGCATAAGGCTCCATGGAAAGGACGGCCAAGACCTCGAGGCGAGACGGACGGCCTCGACCCCTCGGGCCGAGACCTCGGGCTGAGACCTTGGGCGTCTATGAAATAAGTTTGCCCTGGTGACTGATTACACAGCTAGGCAGGTACATCGTTATGCGAAGACGATTGACGGATTGCGGCTTTGCTGGGGATTTTACGGTGGCCTTTGGAGGTGGAGTTAAAAGGTAGCAGTGAGTGGACGATAAGATACTTCAGAAGCGAGCAGTTTCTACCAGATGGGAGGGAAATCCTCGTCACGGCTCTAGCGCAGGATGCTATGACTATGTGACGATGGTGAATTACAATGATGCTTTGTGCAGTGCTTTTTGACGACGCGTGTGCTGGAAGATATTTCGCTTGTCCGGTGGATATTGGAGCTAAAAGCCAAATGTGGCAAGCCCACGGGGGACAGGAGAGCATGCACAGGCATAAAGCGGGACACGCATATGCAGGCTGTTAAGGAGGCTGCATGCACGCGGGGGGTGATACGCAGCCCAACCTCCCTAGTGGGTGTGCGCGCACGCGCATGTAGTCTACACTCACATCATCGCGTAGCGAATTTCCCCCGGGGTACATATCACCTGGTTCGCCACCGTAGCGGATCATCCCGCCCTTCGCCCCACGCCGTATACCTCGCGACTGTAGCTATCAAGTTTCCTTCATCTCCCCTTCCACCCCCACCCGCGCCCGCACCCATACCCGCACCCACACCCACACCCACACCCGCACCTCGCCTGCTACGCTGTCCCCCTTTCCCCTCTCACCTCCCAATGGGCCCCCGCTAGCTCCGCCCCGCCCCACATCCCATACACAGACACACAGGCTCTCTCTCTCACCTGCCACCCTCCCTAGCTCCGGAATATCGTCTGCGGGTCCCCCCCGGGTATTCTCCGTACCGCTGCCCGCCACCTCACGATCGTGGCGTGCTACCTTTTCATGCAGAAGCACATACAAACATACGCAAATAACTAAAACAAAAACGCACGTTTAACAACTTGCCAATGTGGCCTCATGGAAGGTGACGGGACTTTGGGAAATAGCTACACGACCAAACACATCAACAGCCGAGACAACGGCACGCAACGAGACAGACAGATAGACAAACTTACTCACAGACAGACAGACCGAACACACCAGGTGCAATTACATGGCAATGACACGGGCGCTGGACTGCAGGTCTCGGTGTGCCAACCGCCAAACTACCATCCAACTACTACCAGCTAACACATAAGCATCCCAGGGAAGAAGAGCGCTGTATGACCCACGGGTCCATCCGTTCCCACACTGCCGCTTCCCCTGCCCTCTCCCGTCCCCACCTGCTCCGCGGCCGCCTCGCTGGTAGTGGCGGGCGGTGTCTTTATGTCCGGTAGCGATGGGCGTTGTGCTGTTCTATTGCCGACGTGGAGCGAGACGTTGGTTGAGTTTGTGTGCGCCTGGAAGAAAAGGGTTTTGTAACGAGGTAGCGGTGGTTGGAGATGGGTGAGAGGGGGGAGGGATGGTGGGTGCAAAGGTGCTGCCGGCGGGGTTCAGTCCTTGTGGAGCTATGTGGCGGGTGGAGAGCAGTTTCCGGGACATGCCGAGTATCGAGTGTCACGTGAAGATGTGTATGCGGTTTTCTGCACCAACCTCGCAACCACATTCCCCCTCTTCCCGCCTCCCGGCGCCCACAGGGGGCCCCCCTGTCGCACTCACGTTCCTTGCACGTGGAAGTGGTACATACATACATGCATACATACATACATACACCTAGGGAGGAGCAAGTAGGGCCCTGCTGCGGCATTGATAGCCATATTGAAGATGAGAAGCACGTTTTGCTGGAATGTCCGATGTACGACAAAATCAGATCTGATATGGGTTTCCAAGCTTCGAACATATGAAGGATGCTATGAAGTGAAGGAACCTGAACGTCTGGCAAGGATGCTGGAACGTATATGGTCCCACCGCAACTCGATCGTTCCCTTTGGTCGTTAGTATCCTTATCACTTGCTTTGTCTGGAGTGCGAGGTACGATGATGTGGATAGGCAATCTGGCAGCCCTTGAGCCCTCGGTTCGTACTGGGCGGTTTGCTGGTATGACCATGTAACGCAAACACACGCACACACACACACGCATACACGCACACACACATTGGACTGTAGCTGTTATGTCGGCCGTACCATTGCCAGTAGAGTTCGGGGAAGTTCCAACATTTTCGTTGGATGGTATCTAAACAAGGCGATTAAGGGCCGTTGTATATAGCGCCGAATTACTATCGGCAAGACCTCCCTGAAAATCAAACAGGAGGGATGGCAAGTACGGTTGGATTGAGTTGGTAGGGTGGTCGCCAGGATTGGGATAGATCAACCGGGGATTGAGATAGACTGACGGGGGGATTGAGATTGACTGTGGAGGGATTGAGATTGAGACCGAGGTGGATTGAGATCGGGTTACCGTTGGATTGAGAGTGTAGTACCGTTGGATTGAGATAGACGCTACCGTTGGATTGAGATTGCCTTGGGCCTGGATTGGGATTGATACCCCGGAGGATAGGGATAGAAAGGCTGTAAGGCTGTACATATGCTTGTGTTACCCGCTGCACTCCTTTACCACGTCGGTGGTGCCGTTATCTAACCAAAAACGGTATCCGTGACATCTGTGACGCAACCTTTCCTCGACTGTTACACGTCGCACAGCTTTCGCAACGTTCGCTTAACATGCTTGGCACCAAGCGCTCTGTCCCACCGTATGCATGCTCGCGTATGCATGCTCGGAAACCATGCAGAAGAAGAACAACAGCCTGCCGTCCGCTTGACATCCCGTCATATGTACATAACACTAACTTGCACACCCATAAAATGTCCAATGGGACTGCTTCCACAGGCTGCCGCAAATAATCATAACAAAACACCTATCTTCCTGTACATGCTCCTGTACACGCACGCTCTGAAACTAGCCCATGAGTGTCGTACACACCACACCGCTGTACCGACACAAGTGCGCTCTTCTATTGGGTAAACCCAAACGACTGGTGGCGCGTAATGTACAGATTCCCGCTCGGAATTAAAACCCGCATTTCAGCGGGGCGAGTTCTGGTGTGCCCACGCGTTGGCACCAGCAATCGAACCTATGTCACCAAAAATCCGGACAAACTTGTCCACATTGGTACCCAAATACACTACCACACTTCCGTGTGGATTTTGTACACGGCTGCCCCATTTCAACTCCGACTCCTCTCCCACGGATGTGTGCTGTGGCTGCACAAATGCAAGCCGCTCCCACAGGAAGCAAACTGGCCATTCCAACACTGCCCTAAACCACTTGTACCCGACAGCGGCCTTCAGCAGGACCACCGCCTGTTTGACAGCCCCTTGTCGATACTCTTTCACACACCGTTCGAAGAACAAGTTCTGCATGCTTAGCACACCCCTCGAACCGAAAGGAGGGTTGACGAAAACGTTCCCCTCCCACCTACATGCCTCACTGAGGCCATCCAAAGCCACATCAAAAAAGCGCCCGGCCTTAACTCTAGTGTTTGCCGCCTCCGAGCTGCACGGGTCCAGGTCAATTCCCCCCGGCCCAAACATCTCTGCGACTTTATCTAGGATGCACTGTGGAGTGTACCACTCTACCGATGCACTCTGCAAAAAGATAGGCCGGCTACCCGCCGGGACTGCATCTTCATCGTGGCCGTTAGCCCTTGACACAGCGGTAACAGGCGCGACAACATCGGCCATGCCACTCTCGTCCTCACTATCACTCTGTGCGACAGTGCTGGCTGTTCCCACCTCCTGGATGCACGACACCACGAGCTCAGCAGTCATGCGCCGTCCCTCCTCGTTATGATACCTTAAGACACGTTCCCAGGCCAGCCTTGCCACGCCTGGTTCGCATTGTGTCAATGGCCGGACCAGCCGTTCATACTGTGGCACAGGCATGGGATTGAGATTGCCCTATGAGGGGATTGAGATTGCCTCACGGGGGGATTGAGATAGACCAACAGGGGATTGAGATTGACACAACAGGGGATTGAGATTGACACAACAGGGGATTGAGATTGACACAACAGGGGATTGAGATTGACACAACAGGGGATTGAGATTGACACAACAGGGGATTGAGATTGAGACCCCTTGGATTGAGTTTACACTTTCGGATTGAGACCAAGGGGTGGTTAGGATTGAGGCCAGTTGCCTACCCTCCTATCAAACGACGACCACAGTGGAGCGAACTGTGCTGCAAAGCACACCGCCTCCCTAGCCCTCCCACATATACAACTGAATAGTGCGTGGCGGAATGCCCAGCTGTACATGATTTTGAGGCAATTGAGGTTAATGGTTCTTATGCAGCCCGTGCAGACGGACCGAATGGCAAGGCATGCATAAGGCCCTCCTCCTTGTGCGTGTTGCTGGCGAGCCGCTCTGGCCTTGCAGTTGTAACACTTAGGTCAAAGCGCCCTTAATATAGGTCCCTGAATGTTGATTCGCCGACCGAAGTGGCTTGCTAGAGCTTCCCCTTGTCCAAATTCCCAACCGTCAGAGGACAGCCAACGTCACTGTCTTGAAATCACTATAATTATTTATTTAACAAATATAAATGGAGAGATGCTAAGCAGTTATGACGATGTAAGGGTGCAGGCAAGCTCCAGCAGTCCATGTTTTCGGGAGCTAAAGGATGGTAAGCAATTTCGAGTGCTGCAATGGGTTAACGCGAAGTGTTCATATTATCCTATCTTGTAATGTTTTGGATTACGTGATCAATTACGTTTGCCGCCGTAGCGTTGTGGCCGTATCGCAGTGCTAAAACCACAGCCAAAGGAGGAAGATGAGCGCGTAGCAGTCATAGATAGCTCTCATGCAAATTTAGCAGCTTATATCGCAGGGATTAGGCCGCAACTTGATATGCGTGCATCCCTTGGCGCTGTCACGCCATGCATCGCATGCATGGCATGTGCGCACGATTCGTTTGTTGACAATTTGCGACGCACGGCAGGACGGCCAGGACAGAAAGGACAACTCAGATTCTATATATACCTTCATCCATAGCCATAGCGTCTGGTACTTGATTTTAAAGCAAGGTTGCACAGCTGTATCGAGTTTGCTACTATTACCTGAAAAGAGACCGGGTCAATACTCCCGGCCAACTACGCGAGCCAACTGCAGACTGAATATATATATCCTTGTATATACGCCGTTCGCAAGCTCCATCAGCACCAGGTTGGTCCGCTTCATGGCTTGCATGTCAGTGCCGGCTTTTCGCTCAGTAATCCATCAACCCAGCCGGCACCGGCAGAGCGCGCAACGACCACGATGCCTTTGCCCCGTCCATCCATTCACGGCATGTCGCGTCTGTATTGTTCCGTATTTGCTGTCAGAGCGCCCTGCTTCTCGGTCCGTCTCGCTTGACAATCTCCATGTCTCGCACTCTGCTTAACCCCATTCCGGAAGCGCAGAACCATCCAACCAGGAAGCATTACGCACATGGTCATAAACATTCTGCAATGGCTTCTTCGAAGCCTTATCTTTTCCTCGCGTCACTTGAGGTTATGCCTTACAAATCCCGCCTTAGCACAGAGACGCACTACAGCTTCTCTATCGCAGCCTGTTGCTTCGTTACACCGTTCGCTCCTGCCTTACCTATTATTCGAACCTCTGTCGCCTTATGACCAGCATAGTGCCAAGCATGGCATCCACGACGGCAACATCGTCCATGGCCGCCATTTCCTGCCTATCGCCCATCAAATGCGGCACGCCGCTTCTCGTTCCTCGTGTTTCTATGGATGAGAACAAGATACAAGTTACCGACGGCACCTGCCGCAAGGACGTGCTTGACTTTCCACCTAGCTCGCCGAAATTGTCCGCCGGTGCCGCTGGCGGTACTGCTGTCGACGCGGTCGCTACGTTGAAGAGCAACGTGAACCCGCGCACGAAGCTGAAGCTATTTCCGGTGCCAAGCAAGGAGCAATGCGTGCTGTGAGTTATCTTAAAGGGACAATCTTCTGTTTTAATGACGGCATCACACGGAAAGGGGAGCACCGTACTGTACGGCCATAGACCACGCAACAAGGTGTTGCTTAGACCTCTTTAGGCTTCGATCTACATTTGTGTCGTATGTTCTTGGGGGAATAAATGTGCGAAATAGTTTTGGGTGCTGCGAAATGTTTGTGTACCGAACCTTCATGTGTCGACAGCTTTCCTAACTGACCCAGATGGACCCAGATGGATGCCTAAACGTCAACGTAAACGTTTATGCAGCATACCGCACCACCATGCACCATTACGCATGACCCATATTTACATCCCCTGCCCGTGTCCTCTCGCCTCTCGCGGGAACCATCTCCCCTATAAGTACCTCCACTCCCCTATAAGTACCTCCACTCCCCTATAATCTCTTCCTCCCCTTTAAAACGCTCTCTCAGGACAGTCTTCTTTGCTCAGCGCCGTCAAGCAACAACCCCCCTTTTATTTGTGTCAAGTCAGCACGTAACTTTGCATGCTCTGCTTTTAATATTTTTAACGCTGTCAATTTCTCTTCCTTTTCCTTACTCCCTTCTCCCTCTAAAACCCTTCATGCCGCAGCCGCGACCATTCCAACCAGCAGCAACAGTCTGCTGCTGCTGCTGCTGCTGACGGTGCTGTCGCCACCTCCCAATCCACCCCCCGCTCGTCCTCGGGCTTCTTATCGTCGCCGCCGCCGCCGCCGCCGTCGAGTCCTCTGGTCTCGCAACGGGGCCTGCCCTCCGACTACCAGGCCTTCATCCATACCTCTAGATATGCGCGCTGGGTGGAGTTCAAAAGGCGTCGGGAGACTTGGCCGGAGACTGTTGGCAGGTGGGCTGGGTCAGGGGGTCAGGCAGGGGGGGAGTGGGGCCTGAGGAAGTGGGGGCTTGAGCTGGCTGGTAATACTTGTAATGAAGCGGAAATGGGGCTTTGTGGGACATGCTGGACACGTGTGTGGTCCATTTGTATGTTATTAACCGGCGCTATAACCGAGCCCTGAATGAGTCTCGACGGACTTGAAGGCTTCCTAGCCGGTCCTCCATCACAAAATCCGATTTACGTAACATTTTTTTCAGGTACCTGGACTTTATGACTCAGCACCTGCACGACACCTGCTCGTACGACATGCCAGCCGAGCTGCGCGCCGAGTTATCGGAGGCCATCATCAACCTCGAGGTACTTGTTTTGCAACTTAGGGTTGATAGAACACGTTCCAGACAGCTCCTTTCTATTCCATCCGCTATAGCAGCCGTAAGGGGCTGTAGTGCCGTACATTAAACGTGGAGTGCGTATGATGTGCTGTACTGTGTATACGATGAATATCGTTTATCGCATATCATCGTACAACCTGCACTGAGTTTTGGAGTGTTGTCCGGCCCCACCAACTTTGCGCCTAGAGGTTGATGGAAATGCCTGGCAACCAAACTGTTCAGATGTCGTACCTGTCATACAAACATTTTGGTATGTGCCGTACGCCGTGCGCCCTTACCTCCCCCTTACCTGCCCCCGTACTTCCCCCTCCAGGTAATGCCAAGTATGCGCAGCATGATGACGGCTGGCGAGGCCCTTTCCAGGTGCCACGTGGCAGGTTACAACTGCTCCTATCTGCCCATCGACCACCCCTTCGCCTTCGACGAGGCCTTGTTCGTGTTGATGAACGGCACGGGTGTGGGCTACAGCGTGGAGCGGCAGCAGGTGGACCAGCTACCGGCGGTGGCGGAGAGGTGAGGGGGCACCGGAGAGGGAACACACCTGGGAGCTCTCCCCCCTTCCCGGCCCCTTCCAGGCCTGGGGCACCCTGCACGTCACCTAGTCACCTAGTTAAAATGTGTCGGACCCAGGACGCCGGCAAGCCTCCTCCTGGCCCCCCCCGCCCCCGCCTCCCCTCCCCTTTCGGGACGTAAACGTCCCTACCCTTCACTCCCTAATATGATTTAACCTATCCTAACCTTATCTAACTTAATTTCATGATCTAATCTGGCCTGATTTTAAATTGTTGTGTTTGAAAAACACCTCTAAATACATTAATAATGTGTTTTCTCCCTATACCTGTCAGGTTCGTCAACAGCTCCTCCACGCTGGTGGTCGTGGAGGACAGTCGGGAGGGCTGGGCCCGGGCGCTGCGGGAGGTGCTGGGGCAGCTGTGGATCGGCCAGGTAACAGACCAGGGGGGGGGGGAGGGGGGAGGGGGGAAACAGAGGGATGGGGCACACCTCTTTGACAATTAATTAGGGTAACAATGCTGGAGGTCGAAATGCACTGGCTTGGCAACCGTCTTCACTACGATTCTTTTAAGACTGTTTTGGGAAGTATTCGGCGGGCAAAACACACGGAGGCTCTCGTCGATATCCCTCACCACCTTCCCACGTCAGCTGACCTCATCTGTCCACCACTCGAACCTCCCCCTCACCTCCCGTCTATCCCTGGTTGGTATTTGCTTCATCGACAGTGGTTCGAATTAATTCCCTCCCCCCCATCCCCTTCTTTGGTATCGCCTCCATTCGCCAGTGGTTTATCTTACCCTTTCCCCCCCTCCCCCCCCCCCCCCCTGCGCCCCCCTCCGCCCCCGACGTCAGGTGCCCCGCTGGGACACATCCCGTCTGAGGCCCAAGGGAACCAGACTGAAGACCTTTGGCGGGCGCGCGTCGGGACCCGAGCCGCTGGAGGCGCTCTTCCTCTTTGCCGTACAGCTCTTCCAAAAGGTCCGCCGCCACCAGGATTGCTTTCACCCGACGATTGCTCTCGTTGAGATTCCCACTTCCCCACCTTCCATAATGCCTTCCCTTGTAAATATTGGAGCTGGCAGCTCCCCCCACTGCTTGCTCATTATCTCCCCAAAATGATGTCCTCCTTTTTCCCCCACTTTTTGTGATCCGCTATATCGCCCTCCGCTTTGTAAGGCCCGCGGTCGCAAGCTCTCCCCCCTGGAGTGCCACGACCTGATCTGCAAGGTCGCCGAAATCGTGGTGGTGGGCGGCGTGCGTCGTTCCGCCCTCATCTCCCTGTCCGACCTGGACGACGACGCCTTGCGGGGAGCTAAGACGGGGGCCTGGTGGGAGGACCACCCGCACCGCGCCATGGCCAACAACTCGGCGGTGTACACGGAGGGGGTGCCCCCTGTGGGGGTGTTCATGTCGGAGTGGAAGGTGGGAGACGTGTGTGTGTGTGTGTACGGCGGCAGACGGGAGTCAGTTCGGGGGTTAACCGGTGAACACGGAATTACCACTGGTTGCGTCTCTCTTGTGTTATTCCGTGATGTAGTGATAAGTGTGAGTGGGAGAGGAGGTCTTGTTGTCATCGTGTTGTGTTTTTTAGCGTGTTACAGGTGCGGGTGCGGGAATTGATTGGATGTCGAAATGTAAGTGGGGTTGTAATGGGGGTAATGGGTGTTTAAAGGGGAGAGAGGATTGCTAACTGTTAACTGTTATGTAAAAAGGTATGCGGTCGGTAAGGTTGTGTAATCTTCTTTGCAACATGCTGAACGCGTCATAGGATTTCGATTTTTGCTTGTTTCTTCAGTCTTTTTGGTTTTGTTTGAAAGTTGCTTGTGGATTTGCCTTTATCGTCTGATTTTGATGCGGCACGGGTGAACCGTTTTCCCTTTCTCTTTGGTAACTTTGCAACAACCCCCCGCAGGCGCTGTACGACAGCGGAAGCGGCGAGCGCGGGCTGTTCAGTCGGGCGGCATGTCGCAGGCAGGTGCTCCGCAACGGCGGCGGCGGGCGGAGGGACCCGGGGTTCGAGTTTGGCACCAATCCCTGCAGGTAGGTGCGTATGTATGTGTGCGTGTGGGTGTGGGTGTATGTGTGTGTGTGTATGCGTGTGTATGTATGTGTGGGTGTGTGTGCGGATGGATGGGGTGATTGGGTGGGGACGTGTTTTGTCGTTGGATTGAAAATCTGGGTCCCCCTCCTCCCCCTCGCCCTCCCCCTCCTCCCCCTCGCCCTCGCACTTGCGCGCGCAGCGAGATCATTCTGCGCCCGTACCAGTTCTGCAACCTAACGGAGGTTGTCGTACGGTCGTACGACGACGCGACCTCCCTGGCTCGCAAGGTCCGCCTCGCCGCCCTGCTGGGGACCTTCCAGTCCACATTGACCAACTTGCCGTACCTGAGGGAGGTGAGAGACTGGATGATGAGATATGTGACAAGATTGGGCGGGTGGGGTTTCATTTGGCTGTGGGGAATTGTAGACTGCAGAGGTGAGAGTGAGAAAGGGGGGGAGGGGGGAAATGGTGGATTTAATGTTTTTAAGACCCTAAGGTACCCGTGGAGCTCAACCCGTCAAAACGCTTCCAACAAAAAGAATCATAAATCATCTTATGTAAATTAATGATCGTCATTTCAACACACAAGGGCCATAGGGGTTCAATATCTTTTCAACACACAAGGGCCATAGGGGGCATATCTTCACCCTGACGGCCGCTACCTGGCGAAACCCTGCCTTCCCCGGTATTTCGGGGCACCCTCGTCCAGTCACCCTAGTCAACTTCTCAGTGGATCGCTCAGGTGCCGCACCCACCACCGGCATCCGCATCCATCTGCCGGGTCGACAGCGGCCCAACTCCATTCCTGGTCGGCTCGCAGATTATCTATATTCCAGATCACCACCGTCCATCAACTCGCGGTGCAATACCTTCCACAATCGGAAAAACCACCGACCTTGATTCTCGGGAGGGGGGGCATAAGAATATGCCATATCACACATATACTAAAAGTCGCCTGAAATGGGACCCGAACCCACGACTTCAAGGTGACGAGCCTTGCGCTCTTCCGACTGAGCTACCCGAGCACCGTGTATAATCAATTGTGGACAACTCCGATACACCTTCCGTACGCATACTCAGGTCTGGCGTGTTAATACGGAGCAGGAGCGGCTGCTCGGTGTGTCCCTCACGGGGATCATGGACAACACGCTCACCTCGGGACGCCGTGGCACCGAGCTGCTGGGGCCGCTGCTGACCGCCTTGCGGAGCGAGGCGGTGGCCGCCAATGTCGACATGGCGGCGCAGCTGGGTATTCCCGCTTCGGCGGCGGTCACGTGCGTGAAACCCTCGGGAACGGTTAGTCAGTTGGTGGACGCCGCGTCGGGCATACACCCACGCCACGCCAAGGTACGTTGTGGACTTCAGTGAATGCGTATGACGGGGGAAATGGCGGGGGGGGGGAGATGTCAGGGAGGGCGGGTTATTAAGGGTTCGCGGGTTGGGGTGAGGGGAAATGGGTTTAGGGGAGCGTTGACGACGGTCGGGAGTGGTAGTGATGAGAATGTAAAATAAACAAAGGTAGATACGATAAAAGATGCGAAAAGGATGCTAAAGGGCTAAAGCAATTGATAGCCATTTTTATGTTCCCGCAAAACCCATAAGCAACTTTACAGCTCATTCCCTTTCCAGATTCCTCCCTCAGTGTAAAGTAAAGCCCCCTTGTGTTGCAACATGTACGACATGTACGGCACTACAGTATTACATTCGACGCGTGCGGTGCAACAAGGATGATCCACTGACGGCCTTCCTGAAATCCAACGGGGTGCCGTACGAAGACTGCGTCCTCAGGCCGGATAGCACAACCATATTCTCGTTTCCTATAAAAGCCCCGGAAGGTATGGCTCCTTCTTTCTAGACCTTTCTTTGTAATAGGCCTTTTTTTCCACCGTTCCTTTACATAGGGAGAGAAGGGATGGTGGGGATGTGGGTGTGCGGCTGGGCGTTGTGTGGGTTATTATTTCTCCCGTATGTGGCATTTACAGCTGCGTCGATATACTCACACCTAAAGAATAACAAAAAATTATGTGATCGCCCTTTTATTCAAAAACGAAGTTTAAGAATAAATGAGCTCAAAGCGCGCTCTACACAATTGATTGACAGTCACACTGTATCATAAATATTGTGTTACTATTGACTGACCAACCGCTCCACCCACCCAGGCGCCGTGACCCGGGACGACGTCTCCGCGCTAAGTCAACTGGAGTTGTGTTTGTCGTACCAACGGTACTGGTGCGAACACAAGCCCTCTATCACTGTGACTGTCCGCGAGGGGGAGTGGATGGAGGTGGGCGCCTGGGTCTACAAACACTTCGACGAACTGTCAGGTGTGCGAATGGGTTTTTTAATTGGGTTTTTAATTGGGTTTTTAATTGGGTTTTCTAATCCGTCATTTTTAACGTGAAAATGAACATGCCCCTCTGTTCAGTTGGTATTTATATAAGTTGTAGGAAGAGGAATTTTGGGGAAAACCAATTTTTGTTCCTTATCTTCCGGCGCGGGTGGCGGGTCTTTGTATATCGTTAGCAGCTCATGTTGCAACATTTCACTCTGTATCATCTCTTCTGGGTTAAGTCACCTCACGGGACAGTCAGTAGAAGCTTTCGAGCATGATGTACTGCATGTACTTCACGTACTGACACGACAGAATGGCGGCGATGTATTGACAAAGTTGACGGTCGTACTAGATAGAAGGCCCAATAATGTAAGTATATGCATCCCAAGGAAGGCGGGTCGTTTACATCTTAAGGTCATATTGACTACTGCGCCGCTACCAACTGCGCACCTTTGTTAATACTGACGCCCTTGGACGTCCAACCACAGGCGTGTCATTCCTGCCGTACGACTGCGGCAGCTATAAGCAGATGCCGTACGAGACGGTGGACGAGCAGACGTACAACGAGTTGGCGGCCCGCATGCCATCGGCTCTTAACTGGTCGCTGCTTCGAGAGCTCGAGCGCGGGCCTGGTGAGAGTGATGGGTCGATGAGGCCGCTCGCATCCAAATGCTTAATCAATTTTGCTGATGTTACAGCTGGCGGCGTGCCGTCCGCCGCCATTGAATAGAGTAACAGCAGGTGCAAAGACGATGATGTTGGCCTCCATGCCCATCGTGCGCTACACCGCCATCGGCTGTTGACATCAAAAGGCAGCTCCTTATTATCGAACTCATCAAATTTTAATAAAAATTAACAAAACATGCCCGCAAACCCATCGCCACCACCTCGACCTGTTGCTTGCTTAGGCGCCGACGAAAAGATGGAGGCCGAGCTGGCGTGCACCGCCGGCGGCTGCGAGATGGTGGACATTGCTTAACGACGAAGTTACGTTAACTTGGGCGATCACTTGGGCGATTACTTGGGCGAGAACGGGAGAGATAAAGGAAAGGAAAGCACGCAAAACAGTCGGGTTATCGAGCGGGTTAAAAAGATGGTGAGGGTTAAAAAGATGTGTGTTGTGTTGTGTGTGTGTATATACACGTGTTAGTTTGTGCCCCTCAATTACACTTGACATGGCATGGTTTCGTCTTTTTCCCCGTCCTGTTGTGTCGTTTCATGTTATTTGTGTGTTGCACTATGTGTGTTATGGATATGTATCTATCTGCGGAAGAATATTTTACCTTGATGCATTTCTTGGGCAGGGGGCAGCTGCAGTGGACTATTTGACGATGACTGTGATTGCTGAGAAGGTGAAGCGGTGGCTGGTCGTTAGGAGCTGTTCTAGGGCCTTTGCCGATACTTAAGAGGTGCTATAACGCCGTATACTTACATGCGTCCGTCGTACAGTCTTCGGATCTGAAGCAACGGGTCAGTTGAGAATTCATACCAAGAGATGATTTTGTTTCAGGTTCGAGGTAGATCTCGCATGGGACTGTTGATCAAGTGCAACACGTGTTTCCCGGTAGTGTGTGTGTCTTCCCCTTATTATTCTTTTCGTCATCATGGCGGCGTTGTTGCATTATTGGCGGATTGTCGCTTGTAAGCGGACGATCTTAGTTATTAGTTAGCGCTGTATGTCGTCGTACCACTACAGCGAAGGACAAGAGTGGCATGGGCGTGATTGAGGGATGGAGGCGGCATGGAGGCAGTACGGTGACCCCCCGTGTTGCTAATTAAGGAACCCGGTGTTAAAGCATTTCCTTAGCGTTGACGCACATCTTTTTCTACCTTCCTCAAGGTGCGCAAACGACGCTTTGGGTGTCGCGTTTCTTTCTTTCTTCTTTTTGCAATTTATCCCGTTATATTATATTATAGACATGCATGGAGAATTGTCGTACACCATATGTGTATATCTGCTAGGATTTTCAAAATCTCATGCCGTGCCCTGTTTGTACTTCGTCTTGAAACCGCCATAAGCGGATGTAATACTGCCCTGCTCGCGGACATGGTATTCTGAATAGATTGGCTGAAGCAGATACGTTGATAACAGTAGATTGAAATTTCTTTTCTCGAAAGTGGCCGGCGGCGGCGTAGCACGACCAGACATGTTTGGATAAAGAAGTACAAGGAGGATCATGACCTACCCGCACCTACCCGCAACCCAGTATAAACATAAAAATCAATGCGCCTTTAAAAATACGGGATCCTTGCTCTGCCCCGTTCCTGAAGCATATAGCCATAGCTGCCGAGGTACACATTGAACTGTCATACGTCTATCTGGCTACACACATACCTACACGCATACATACATACATACATACATACGAATAATGGTATTGGCCTCAATTTATACCGCCTGTTGTACTACATTACTTAGCGACACTCCTCTCCCCGTGGCCAATCTTCGTCCTTCTGTCACTTTTACTGCCACGTCACGTCACTCAGATATGTGCAAAAGCGTCACCGACTCTCCCGCGCCTGCGATGGGCATGTAGCGCCTCCCTCCCTCCTCAAATCGACCTGCAGCGTGTCCACCTTATTACCTTTCATACAAATCACTGCTAAAGCTATAATCTATGTTCTATCGGCTTTTCCCTTCGACTGCCTATCTAAAGTAATGCCTATTTCCCCAGGGGGGAAGGAAAGAGGAAATTAAAGATTGCGATGATATGTAACTTTTTCGCTCCGAGTTCTGGTGGACTGCTGGCGACAATTGACCGGAAATTCTCATGGCTGCTACAGAATAAACTGGGCTATCATTTGCAAATCAGTGGGGCATGCCTCGTCGTCCCCTCTCTCGCTCATTCCTTGTGCCCCTGAGTCACATCTAGGGGCCCACGTCACCACCTGCACCGCAGCTGCAGCACAACGTGCACACCCACCATACACGCACACACAAAAAGGAACCTGCGACGCCAGCAAAAAAAGAAGCGTCTCCTAGCCGCACCACCGTGCCAGACCCCTCCCTAAATACATGCATCGCCTGCTCAGTGACTGCCTCTGACGCAATAATTCTATGGACCTGCGTACACTGTCGTGTCCATCTGTTAAACGGAACATATATTTTACCTAAAAGTGTACGGCATAAGGTAATGGGACGTGAGATAACTTCCTAAAGAAGAAACGCAGAGAGCTCAAATACTCCTGCTGACTGCATGACTACCGTTTTGGGATTCCCTGCCGCCGCCGCCGCCGTAACGTTATCGGCACCTCCATCACCCCGCCACCGCCATTCCCGCCAAAACCCCTTCTAGCCCCCTCCCCCTCCCCTCCCCTCCCCCTCTCCTCCCCCTCATCAAACTAGCCTTGTTCTCACCTGCCTCTCGTTCACCAACCAAGTCGCCAGCTGCCCCTCCCGGCCCCCAACGGCTCCACCATCACTCCCTTACCTCCGACCCCCTCCTACTCCCCTCCCCCACCTCGACCCCGGGCCCTTATCTCCCCCTCCTCTTCCTCCTCCTCCTCCTCCGTCCCCACTGCCCCCACTAGCTCTTCCTCCTGCCCCTCCCCAAGCCCCTCCGTACCTCCTCCCTCCTCCCCCTCCGACCCATCCACGTCCCAATCCTCCGGAGCAAGCCAGTTTATGAGCTGGTCGCACACCCGTACATCTCCCTGCAACCGCCGTACCGCGGATTGCAGCTCCCGGTTTAGCTGCTGTACGGCAGCTGCTTCAGACCGCAATCTCTGGACCTCACGCCTGCGAATACATTCAAGCAGCGATACAGGACTATCAGAAACATACATGCATGCGTACATACATACATACATGCATACATACATACATACCACTGTGGATATCGCCGCAGAACCACGTCCACTTCTTCCGCTCTCTTGCGCCCCGGAACCGCCTTCCTATCGTCCCTTCCCCTCTAACGACCGCCAAGTGGCCATTCAACACACCTGTGCTTCACTTCCAGCAGCTCCAGCTCCACCGCGTGGTCGCGATGTTCGCGTTCGAGCTGCGCTTCGAGATCCCGTTCTCGTTGGCTCGGCTGCTCCGGGTGATGACACGGGTGGTGGCCTTGTGGCGGGTGCGGTGGCTGCGGCGGCAGGAATATAGACCCCGGCGGAGGCGTCGTCGCCGCCACGGCGGCGGCAGTGCTGGCGGCGCCAGCCCAGCTGAAAGCGCAGTACCTGGCGGTCCTTGACGTAGCCGCCGCCGCCAGGGCCCCACCAGCTGACGCCGACGCCGCCGCAGCCGCCACCGTTGCCGTCGTCACCATTGCGGGAGGCACGCGGAAAGACACCGACGGCAGCATCGGAAGCATGGGCCGAGTCGTCGTTGGCGGGGATAGGAAACCCCCTGTACGATACGAGACGGCTGCTGCGGCTGAGGCGGAAAACTTGCCTGGCGGTGGCGGCGGCGGCGGTGACATGAACGCGGCAGCGGTGCCGCCGCTGGTGCTAGCGGCGCTCAGTCGCAGCGGCGACGCCGGCGGCTGCGACGGCGTCGGTGTTGCCGTACGCATCAGCAGCTCGTCCGCCAGCAGCGATTGCAGCGCCGCCACCTCCTCCGCGTGGAGCTTCGCTGTCCGCTGGGACTGAAGCCGAAGCTCCTGTAGGGTGGTACGGCAGAATACGGCAGGGTACGGCAGGAAGCATTACGTGGAAGGACGGAGGAGGCATGCGAACGGGATCTCGTTCCTCACGGGGGCGTTACAGAGGGTTTTACGTTAGGCAGCACCGGACCCGACATCCTAACTGACATCCTAACGACATCCTAACTGACATCCTAACGACATCCTAACTGACATCCTATAACGAAGGGCAGGACTATGGGGGAGAAGGAGGGAAACCGAACGGACCAGAAAGGGGGGGGACGACGATGGGGAACCACTGCCAGCACTGGCAGGGGTGAGCCTCCATTAAAAATATGTACGGCCCAACCGGCAGCCCTGAAACGGCCAGTTGCACCCAAGCGCAAGCAGCAACGGTTACAACGACACTTGTGACGTACAACCGACAACCGCCACTCACGTTCAGCTCCGCCGCCAAGGTGGCCACATGCGCCCGCTCCCGCGCCAGCAGCTCCTCAAGCTGCGCGAGGGCGGGGGTGCAGCTGCCGCCGCCGCCGCCGCCACTGGCGGCATAGCCACCGTGACCGTCGCTGCTACAGCCGCCACCGACAGCACCCTCGCCCGCCACCGCCGCTGCTGTTTCCGAACATCGTACCTTTGCCGTCACCGCCGCTGCCGTCGCTCCGTTCCCCCTAAAAGGCCCTCCGGAAGCGGCGGCGGCAGGGCCGCTACAGCCTGCAGCGGTACTACACGCCGCCGCTGCCGCCGGACCTGTAGCGGCCGCCGACAACAGCTCCCGTTGGTAAGGCCGTGGCGGCGCACTGGAGCAGGCTACAGCCTCCGCCACGGCGGTGGAACTGGCTGCGACGGCGGCAGCGGCGCCGCCGCCACCACCACCTGATGCCGTCGGTGCAGTACAGTGCAGCCTCCCTGCATTGAGCTGTAGCTCCATACCGAGATTAATCCGACGGGCCAGAGCACACGCTGCTTCTAGCTGGCGGGTCAGATCCCTGCTACTGCTGCCACCTCCGCCGCCGCCAGTACGGCTACAGCCAGTTCCACAGTTTCGCCCGAGCAACTGCCCGTCAATGTGGCTCATGGTTAACTGAAAGGCTGTGGTGCTGCTGGCGGCGCCGCCAGCAGCTGCGTTGCCGTTGGTACGACCGCCGCCGCCGCCAGAGCAGCTGGCGACCTCGGCCCGCCGCCGCGTTGCTGATTGTGATGACGGATGCTGCTGCGGCGGCGGCAACTCCGCCACGCCAGCGGCAGCTGTAGCTCCTGCTGCTACGACATCTTGTAAAACTGGTGCTACAGCTGCTCCTGCTGCTGCTAACGGATTTGCTCCTGCTGCTGCCGCCGCCGTCGCCGTCCTCCGAGGCTCCCCCCCTTCCTCGTCGTCCTTCTCACCATCACAATCGCGCGAGCTGTCGCTACTGCTGATACGGCAGTGGTGCCGCCGGCGTCGTGCGTGGATTTGCGGAAGTATGGCAGGAGCCCGCGGCAAGAGTACGGCACCAGGGGGAGGAGTAACGCCCGTGGGCGGTTTATGGAAAGGAGCGCCAGACCCAAACACGGGGGGGGGAGGGAACGTGGAGAGTGCATGAGCATCAGCATGAGCATGAGCATGAGCATGAGCAGCACAACGCGGTGGTGTGGAGCATCACTCATCCAGAGGTTGCCTGATACAACTAATACGGTTTGTCCCCAGCTCAATCTCAGTTAGGTTGGTTTCAGCCCCACTTTAAGATCTGCATCGGTCGGTCTATATGTATGTACGGTTGCGAGTGGCGGTAGGGGGGGAAAGCGGGGAGGGGCAGACAGGGGGAATCAGAGCGAAGCGGCACCACACCACACCACACCACACCCGCCAGGAGCGCTCTGTGCGGTCCTAACTGTCCAAGATGACACCTAGGCGCGTGCCATGGCGCAGAGAGGGAATGAGCTGCGCTGCTCCGAAACCTTCAGGACGACATTTCGACCTTCTCCGCATGTGCTGAATGGCATGATGGCCCGGGCCCGGTACCATGTCCAGCCGTCTCACTCCCCCCCTCCCAACCGCCAAATGCCGCACCTGCCGGTATAGCTAAGACTCCCCGGCGTCCGGGTTGGCGATGCGAAGGAAGCAGCACAACGCTCATCCCAGATTGCGCCAGGGTACACGTGCTCTGAAGCCAGCCCCGCGGCATTAAAAGGCGAGGGCAGTTCGCCACTGTGCTCGCCTGGCACCAAGCCAGCGAAAATATTCAGATGCTCTCCAGAAGGAATAGGGTCGTCAAGAACGATAGTAATGGACGGCGTAGTGCGTCTAGTAGATAACGCGGGGTCAATGCAATTGACCGCCGTCCCTCGAGGCTCCTCATATCCCGCTTTAGATGGTTCCATCCGCGTGACATGTAGTTGTTGAACAAGCCCCAGCACCAAGAAAGCTTGTTGGGAGAAAGATCACGGAAAAAACTACCTGTACTCTACTGACAAACAAATATGGATTTTGTCGAGAGCTCCATATCAGAGATTGGGAACGCGGTAAGGAATTAGTTATATTGGGCTTGGCTTGGTGGTGGCCGGCGACCAGGCGCCTCAAGAGTTGCACCGCACATGGCATATATTGTTTATTTGCGTAAGCCTTTTAAATAGTATTGGTTTACGGGCTTTAAGGGGATGAAAAACGTTGTGCTGCCTGCGTGGTCCATAAATCCATATGTATGTAAGATGTTCGTGACAGCTGTGCGTTTTGCCTAACGACCTTGTTCGAAAATAAAGTGGCACCAGCCAGCAGGATGGCGGTAGCATCTGACGGTAATCGCCTTCACTCCTGCTACTCCCCCAAACCGTCTCTCACTATCAAGCTTACCGAATCCTTTCGATGCTCCAAATGTAGCATATCCCTAGCAGTTCTAATCGATATCTGTCCTCGTCAACCGGACTTCCTCCCTCCCAAAATTTCCTATGCATACTAAACACCTGACATTTGCGATATCTCAGCAGACGCGAATGTTAATAGGCATCTGAATCCTCCAACGATCCGCGCCGCCAGCACGTAAAATTCAACCTAAGATAAGTTATTATCGAATTCTCGCGCTTGGACCCAGCCAGACGGCAATCGCAGGTACGTGTGTCGCGCAGTGCGCCGCTCTGTCAAAACGCGAATTAAGGGCCCCATGAACAACCTCGTCTCACATACATCGGAATATGCAACGCGAACAGGATGCTCTTGAGATATCGAACGTGGGGCACAATTGCTGGTGGGTAGGAGTCAACGCGGATCACGCGGTCGGTAGCCTCCCAGAAATCCTGTTCGCTGTCGGTGCTTCCCTTACATCCTTACGCCGTACCCTTACATGCCGTACCTTATGCGGTACCCTTACATCCAACGGCCAATGCAAAAGCGTATGCCACCAGTCGTCAACCCTGCACTGCCCTCCGTTGCGTGACGACGCGATGTTGAATTGCTGAAGTTTTACGAAAATCAAACGCACCCTGGCGTAAATGCCGATGTGCCCACTGTGCATATTAGGTAGAAAGTCTCTAAAGTTAGCGAGTTGCGAGCAACGTTGCGTAACCGCGCGCACCACAAACCTCATCCCCACTGTGTGTACATGGCCTACATGCCGGTGCCGGTCATTCCGCGAGAGTGTTTACCAGCATACGAATGACACGAGCGACCCCGCGCGGTGTGGGCCCCGTAAGGAAACCTTTGCTTTGCTTTGCGTTGCTGCCGTTTGGTTTTAGGCTACTCCTCAATCCTTAAGCCCTGCGTAAGCTTTTTAATCTATATAAAAATTAACGAGGAAGATCAGTTTCAAACATGTGGGACAGCAAATTACTAATTAAAAGGTCCCGGACAAAACGATCACGCACCTTGCAACAGCCTCATCATCAGCAACAGGACCGGCAGCAGCACTAGGTAGCGGCGTTACACACCAGCAACAGCAGCATCAACATGCAGCAAGTGGGGAGGCATGCAACGGACATGGTAACCGATCGGTAGGGTTACCGGGTCGTTATCTTGAAATGTCGGTTACGGTTACTTAACCGAATCGACCGTTGAGTTTTAACCAACCGGTCAGTTACCGACCATTTCTTGCCATAGGGGGAGTGCGGTGTGCGTGCACGTTGCGGCGCATGCTGCTTCTGTCTCATGCTGCTTTGATTGCTGTGCGGGCGCACGGTTTTCTCGCTCTTTCCCTGGACTTCCTTGGAATGGCTATTTATGGCTCATCTCATCGCCACATTCCGCCACACTCCAGCAGCCCATCCATGCCAACTGCTCCACAGCAGCACTTCCCTCCTTGCCTTTCTGCTCCGTCTCACGCACATCTCATGCATATGTGTTCTTCCCCAGTTCGACTGGCAATGGGGAACTGGGTTCGCGCACTACCAGGAGGCTATATAGGTGCGCAGCTCAGTCGTTCTTATTGAGATGGAGGCGGCGCGCAATGCACCGTCCATGGATTTGCATGGGGGCCTTAACAGCAAGAGTACATACACCAGATTCATACATCACTCCGACGCCGCCGGCCGCCGCACCCAGCCCTCGCCGCTATCCATCCATAATGATGAGGGCCTACAGTCCAAACACGACACTGTTCCTTCACTTGCAGGCAGCACCGTACAGCCTCTCCTGCGGAATACTGCGGGGCGACTGGGGCCGAGAGCCCTTTTCAGCTTCGAAGGAGCTGACTAGCCTACTCCTCTACTCGCTACCTACCGAATGTTACGTAAAACCTGAGCAATGATCACAATGATTTCCAGCATGGCGACATTCGCTCGCACCTCCTCAAGCTCCGAAACCTCAAATTTTCAATCGCCAAACTTGACCCGTCGCTGTTTAATTCCGGCACGCAATAAACGACGAGAAATGAAATGATGAGAAACATTATGATATTATGTATGTATATATTTTTTAATATTATATAATTATTTATATTGTGACTTTCTTCTTTGAAAGTACGTACGGACCGATCCCCTAACACTTCCCCACCTACCATCCGAAAACCTCTCAACCCCCTTACCTCCCTCTTCTACCTGAATTTTTTCCATTACCAAAATTTGCCACCTGAGTTAACGAATAACCAACACCACCAACTTCCCAACTACCTATCGCCACGTCATGCTGAGGCCGTTCATCAGGCCGTACCGAATGGAGCCGTACACAAACAGCAGCCACAGCGCCACCGCGGCGGCGGCCGAGCCAATGCAGATGGAAAGGAAGGCCGAATAGTCGGCTTCCATGCGGTTGGTCACATTCATTCCGAACAAGCCCGCGATGACTGACATTGCCGTCAGAAGGAAGGAGCCAAAAGTGACCTGAAAAATAGTTTTGAGGAAAGCAAGGAAAATAATATTTATAATATTACATGAATCAGTGTTGACCTCGTAGCCATGCAGGGGAAGAAGGGGAACGATACAGCTTTATTGTTTGGTCGTCAGTTGGCGGTTACAATGGTTGGGCGGTTTGTTATACAGTCGGGCGCAAACGAACTCCAGTTGTTGCAGAAATTAGGCCTGACAGACAGACGGACAGACAGACATTCAGACAAAATGATGGATGGAGAGCCAAAGTGGCGAGGAGGTGGTGTACAGGAAATGAGTTGGTGTGGAGTAATATGCAGTTTGATTCAGGCCGGTGCGCGATAAGGGTGTGGTCAGGGTTGGCCTTGCCACTCGACACGGGCTATCCGGCCCCAGTCCTCACCTCACCTCCCCCAGCAGCCCGGCCCCCGTCTTCCGCACACACACACACACACTCTCACCCACCATGAGGTCCACAGAAATCAAGTTGTTGCGCTGCTGATCCAGCTCCAGATTAATCAGATCTTCCGTACTGTCAATGTACGACTTGAGAGACTGCAGTGTGCACATACGCAGGGAAGGGCGTGTTGGCGGGCGGAGTGTGAAGCGCGATGTACTACTGCTGCTACTACTGCTACTACTGCTACTACTACTGCTAGTACTGCTACTGCTACTACTGCTATTCGCAGTGCGAGGTGCAGGGGCGAAAGAACCGGTGCGGATTGCTGATTGAGTGGACGTGCGGACAGAACAAACATACAGACGGCCGCACACCTATACCATAAAACCCATCTCCACACGGAGCGTACGATTGCACGACATCCGAAACCCATTCCCGCAGCCACGGCAACCCCACCTGCAGTTGCTGCCACGTGTGGCCCAGCTGCATGAAGTAAGCCTGCAACCCGAATGCACAAAGATTTCACCTTTCAAAGCGCATTCCGCCTACCTCGGCTGCTACCTATAAGAAATACGGAGTGATAAATAAATATATGAACCAGACAGTGCAGGGCAAAGGGTGTCGTATAGATCGGGTCTTCATCCACAGGTGATGACAACCGCCAACCGTCGGCCGCTAGTCCAAACCTTCAGTCCGGGCCCCATCCACGCACTGGCCCCAACCCCGGAACCCGCACCTCCAGCAGCATCTCCACTACTGCCACCTCCTCATCCCCAATCCCAGCATCCCCGCCGCCGCCGTCATGATGGCCACCGCCACCGCCACCACCAATACTCAGCTGCTGCCCGGAAAGGAAGGCAAGGGCAGTAACAACAACAGTAGCAGTATCAATAGCAGTAGCAGTATCAATAACAGTAGCAGCAGTAAAAGAACAAAACCAACAGGAGTGCGCAACAGCACTAGATGAGCTGTAGGAGTTGCAGCTGCAGCTGCTGCTGGGAAACCACAAAAGGTACAACTGATACACAACAACAGCAACTCACCCTGATGACTGATGACAACAACATCAATAGTACATCAACATACTCATGAGCAAGTGTTTTTGACCCTGATGTCATCGCTAATGCTACTCTACTGCTACTGCTACTGCTACAGCACCCATCGGCCCCCTCAAGCCGCCCTTACCTGCCCAGTAATGCGCTCCAGGGGGGGTGAGGGTGAAAGAGGAAGAGGGGGAGGAGGAGGGGGAGGACTGTTGGGAGTTGGCAATACCACCGGACCGTGGCTCGCGATGGACGGGAGCTGTTGCTGCAGCTGCTGTTGTTGCTGCTGCTGCTGCTGGTGGGGATGGTGAAGCTGTAGCTGCTGTTGCGCCTGAAAGATATCTAGGGACGGGGTTATGAGGGGGCTGGAGCTCGCAGGATATGCCTGTGGCGGGGAAAGGGGGTTGAATATCGACACGTTGTGTGTTTTCATAACCTGACCGTGTGTGTGTTTGGGCAGGTGGGAGTGGAAGGCCACGTTGCTCGGGCGGTTGGTTTGACGGGTAGGAGGGGACCCTGACGCGGACTCATTGCGGTTGAGTTATATGATCCATATACACACACGTACGCACGCTTTTCCGACGGTGCCCCCTCCCCCCTTCCCTATTGCTACCGCCCGACTCACTGGGGACGTTGGTGCTCCGGAACCGCCATGTCGCAGGAACCACTCCTCCCGCTCCACCGCCGCCACCGCCGCGGCTGCCGCCGCCGCCGCCGCCGCTTGCTGTTGCTGCAGCAGCTGCTGTTCCTCCTTAGCTGTGAGGTTCATGGCGGCCATGGCGCGGTCGTCGTCCAGAAGCTTCTCCAATACACCGCGAACCTGGACACGTGTGTATGTGTTTGTATATATGTGTGTATATATGTGTTTGTATATATGTGTGTATATATGTGTTTGTATATATGTATGTATGTATATATGTGTGTCTTTCCTGCTACTGCTACCGGGATTGCAGTGCTGCTGCTACGGGTGCAGCATCTGTTGCTTCTTACCGTGTCGACTTTGTTCGTGAGCGCCGCCATGCGACCCTTCAGATGCCGCATCCGCTCCAGGTTGCGCGGGTTCACCTTGCGAGTCAGCTCGTCCAGGGCCATGCGGGTGGCGCGTTCCAGCTCGGTGGCTTGAGCGTCCAACAGACCAACCGTCTGGCGGTTGGCGGTTGGACGGTTTAGTGGATAGGATGGTTGGGATGGTGGTTGGTTAGGTTTTGGTTAAAATCGTTAACGTGGGTAGGTTGGATCGCGGTACATTTGAAGTAGTCCGGGTTAGCTCAAATGCGATATTATATGTGAGTGTGGCGGTTGGCGGTTACGCCGGCTGGTTGTGGCGGTGGTTGGTACGGTTAGCAGGGTTTGAAACCCGCTCGGCAAGTGTGTGTACGGATAGAGACGGTATTTTATTTACGGGGAGTTTCGAAACGGTTTTGGACTAACGGGACTTGGAATTTTTTTGACCAGCCTGGTCCCCCCTCCGGCAGTCAGGCTGGCTACTGCCATTACCTACTGCGAAATCCCCGATGCCGTACCTGCTCCAAAACCACCTCGAGCGCACGCAGCTCGAACGGCATCGACGCCACCAGCTCGCTGACCTGCTGCCCCTCACCACCGCCCCCCCCACCAACACCGCCCCCGCCGCCACCGCCGCCAGGTCCTAGCAACGACACCAACGACCCTGCCGATAAGCCTTGCCGCCGAAGTTGTAGCAACCGCGTCGGCAGTATCTGTATGCCGTCGTAGGCGGTGCTGCTGCCGTCGCCGCCGCCGCTGGCGGCGGCGGCGGCGGCGTGGCCGGGCCCTGGTCGTACATGTTGCGGCAGGAGGGACAGGAGGGCATTGGCCACATTCGCCATACGGCCCTGTCGCGTCCGTTTGGAATGGGGGAGAGGGGGAAAGACGAACCACACACGAGTGAAGCTGCTGCTAGGGCAAAAGAGTGTGGGGGAGAGGGGGAGAGGGGAGGAAGGATGACGATGAGGATGAGGACGGGGGTTTTAGGAGTTTTAGAGATTTGATGTGGACTTTAGGGTTGTTCAAGCATGGTTCCCTTCGAAAACAACACGGCTGGGCGCGGTTACTGTTAGGTAGTACGGCATTAAGGGCTTTAATGTTCCGATTTATAAACAAGATCTCCACCGTGTTGGCTAGTCGGGGGGCGAACGGTGTCTTATGCGCCTGTAGGGGTGGAGATTTGCCTTAACTTAATTGGCCTTAACAGTGATATCAACCCGTAGATCCAATAATTTGTCATTAGGTGTGATATATCTGAATAGAAGTACGGCAGTACGGCAATGATGTGCTGGAACGAGTACTCTCTTCCCTAAACTCTACTTCATGACCTCCTCCGTCCAGCCCTACCTGACCCTCTGCGCCAGGGTGTGCTAAAGCCCCAGCTGCCGCTGCCACTGCCGCCGCCGCTGGTGGTGTCTCTTCATTTTGGGAGGTAGCTTGCTGCCGTTCCCGTTCTTCTTGCGGCGGTAGCGGCGGTAGCGGCGGCGGCGGTGCATGCCGTACATGAGACGGGAGATGATCAGCCGCAGTCGTCGCCCCGGCTTCGACCGCTGCTGCCGTCGCTTCCGCCGGCAGTACGGCAGGCGGTTGCTGAGCGGCGTGCTTGGTGGTTAGGTAGTTGTGCAACCGCCGTTTCAGCTCTTCAATGAACGGTCGGGCCTATGACGGGGTGTTCGGGTGGCAGCATTTATAGTTGGAACAGCTGTGTGGGGGGTTGGGGGGTGGGTGGGGGGAAAGACGAACCACACGCGATTGAAGCTGCTGCCAGGGCAAGATAGTAGCAAACGTAAAAACTGACCGAAAGGCGTCCGTGGCGACTGTGACGACTGTAACCTCGGGATGACGAAGTGACGTAGATGTTGGAACTCCTACCTACCTAAGCCGCCAGAAATAAAAAGCTGAATAGTATAGCCAATCCGTAAAGTAGTGGGGGGTTGGGGGGCGGGGGAGAAGGTGGTGTTGGAAACATATACGGCACTACAAGTATCGTACATAGCGTATGACTTGTGGGGATCACAGCGCACAAACGTTTACCAGTACGATAGGTAGAGGGATGTACGGAAGCGTACGAGGAATGTACGGTATCCTACCTTGTCGGATTCCGCGTGGTTCACCAGCGCAAAGTGGGCGGTGACGATCACCTGGGGATCGAGAGGGGGCAGCGGAGGAGTGTATGTATGTATGTTGTTACAGGGTGGTTAAGCTTCACCAGTGGCCTCCTTCCCGAGGCAATTCCCTGCTCTCCCGTGCTAGAGGGGCACCCCAATCCATTCACCCCATCCAACTTCAGAATGTATTCGTTGGGTTCAGCAACTCACCACCAGCATCCAACCAAATCTAGCGGATCAGCGGCGCCTCTACTTAGTTCCTGGTCAGCTCGCAAGTTGATATAATCATGTCCTACACCGTCCATAAGATGGGGGGCCACCTCCCCTTTCACCACCCCGGGCACTCCGAGAACAGATGTCAGGCCTTAACCTCTGCCAGCCACCTGCCAAGGAGTGTATGTCTGCATGTCTGCATGTAGCATTAATAATCGAAAAGGAGGCGCTACTTATGCGGAGCTGAAAAAAGCTAATCCAGGAAAAAACGTCACTTCTTTAACACTAATATATATTAATATAGTCTTAAAAATCAATTTCCTCGCACCTTGATGGGGTCGAGGTTGACGATCAGAGCCCCATCGCGGCACAGCAGGCAGGCCGGGTACGTGGCACCCAGCACGGGGTCCAAAACCCTGGGGGGGGTTGTGCAGGGGGGGCGGGGGGGGCAGGGGGGAGAAAAGACGAACCACGAAGGAGTGAAGCTGCTGCTGCCAAGGAAAGAGTGTACAAGAAGCAGAACTGACCAGTAGGAGGGGGCCCGGAGGTCAGGTCCGGTCCGGCTACACGGCTTTCCACCAAACACGCAATGAGCTCGCTGGTCCTGGCGAAATCCCGATGTTACATTGCCGTAAAAAGGTCCCGTACATTTCAACCTTTCGTCAGCCATAGTACCTGAAGTCCCGCAGCTGTACGCCGTACTGCAGCCCCAGCTGCGCCCGATCCAGTTGTACGATGGTCGCGGAACCGTCGGGCAGCACCTGGCAGCATCCGCCCCGCCCCGCCCCGACCCGACCCGACCCGACCCAGGGAGGACATGACAGGACAGGACAGGGCGCGACAGGATGCGTAATTCTCGGTAAAGCGTTGGTATGGGACAGCGGCATGAGGCGGGTCCGGAAACAGATCCAGATCCAGATCCGGAATCGGATCCGGATTCAGATGAATGAGGCGGAACCTAAACAGCAGGTCGGGCCAGATTGATTTTGATTAGGTCTATCTCCGACCCACGGGTCGGTAAGGTAGATCCTAGGAGAGGGCGTTACAGAGTCATTACATCCATTACATAGGTTCCCCCCTCCGCCCTCGCCGTCACCTTGAGCCAGGTTCGCACCCCGGCAATCGCCACTTTCTTCTCCATACCGGTCCCAGTCCCGCCGCCGCCCCCGGCATGGAAGCTGCCGCCGCCGCCGCCGCCGCCGCCGCCAAGGCCCCCCGCCGCCTGCAGCCTCGACGGCAGCACAGACACCGCCGCCGCGTGGCTGCGCTGCGACCCGCCTCCGCTACCACCACCTCCGCCGGGAGGCAACTGCTGACGTGGCTGCACGACAGACGCCGACGCGTAGCTGCGCTGCGGAGCCCCGCCATCCCCTCCAACGCCCCAGACTGCCGCCCTAGCGGCGCCGGGCGCCGCCGCTGCCGCGACCCCCGCCGCCGCCGGTAGATTCGCCGCTGCAGCTGCTGCTGCCGCTATCGCAAAGGGACTAGCTGCTGCTCTCGTCGCAACTGCTGTAGCATTAGCTGTAGCACCCTCAGGTGCAGCTCCGAGTCGCGGCGTCGGAAGTGCTACTGCTGCCGATGCGGAGGCGAAGGCGGCGGCGGCGCCGCCAGCGATCATGGCGGTATCGCAGACCTCTCCAAGCAGCCCCGTACTGAAAGACGCGGAAGCGACTAGCCGGGAGTGCGCGCTGGCGTCCGCCGCCGCCACCTCTCCTGGCTCCGCCGCCGCTGCTACAGCTGCCTCAGCCCCTTGTGTCGCCGGGACAACTTGCGGCGGCGGCGGCGGCTGTAGCAGCGGCTGTAGCTCCTCTTTGTGCAGGTTCCTCTGCGCGAGGTGGTGCTGCTGCCACGTCTGGTGCTCCAAGTACTGCTCCATCAAAGGCTGGCGGCCTGCTACACCGCTGGTGGTTGCGGTAGTTGGGGCCGTTGTGGTGGTTGAAGCGGTGCCGTTGGTCATGATAGTAGTGGCGTAATGCTGTTGCGGAAGGAACTGTTGGTATTGGTGCTGTTGGTGCTGTTGCAGCCAGGCTGTGGGGCCCAGTGACGGGGCACCACCCAGGCTGGACCCACGGGACGCTGACGACCCGGCAATGCTGCTGCCGGTAGGTAACGCCGTGGCACCTGGGGCCGCTACTGCTGCTGCTGCTACTGCTGTGGCGCTAAGTCCGAGTCCGGGTGAGACCGGGGATTTGGCGCCCTGGGGGCGCGCCGTCCTGGGAGAAAGACGGATTTCAATTTTGACGGTCTCAAATTTGGGGTGAAGGGAGGTTTTAGGGTTTTAGGGTAGGTTTTAGGGTTTTCCTTGCTTTATTAAGGGATAGCCCTTGGAGCCATCCAGTGGCAAGCCCGCCCTGTCCTCCTGCATTCCCACCTTCCGGCCCCTCCCTGGACACTCACACTCGCAACGCCAGGTACGTGGGTGTTGAGCTCCGGCGGCTGAGCAGGAGGGGGCTCTGCTCCAGTTCCAACTCTACGGCCTGGGAGGAGGGCAGTGTGTACGTATGTATGTATGTACGTATGTTTGTGCGCATGTATGTACGTACGTGTCATTCGACCGACCCACCGACCCACTGGCCTCGCTGCCCCTTCAAAATATTTTACTGCGGACGTCACCTACCTACGCATACACACACACACGCACCTGCAAAATCTCCTCCGCGCTCTCCACCGTGGGCGACATGGACGACCGGAGGAAATTCACATCGCTATGTGGTTCCGTACAGCTGCCGCCATCGGCGTCGCTGGCGCCAACGGCGTCGCTGTTGTCTAGCCGCCTTGGCGGTTGGGTCACTGGTACGGCAGCGAACACTGTGGTGGTTGTGGTGGTTGTGGTTCTGGTAGTGGTGGCTTGACCGGGGGCGGTTTTCTGCTGACCAGGGGGGCTGCTGGAAGCCAGGCCTGACATGAGGGGCTCGCTGCGCATTTGTATGTGTGTATGTATGTATGTATGTGTTGGAGGGGGTCGAGGTGACACGGCATCATCAACGAAAGCAACGCGTCAGTCTCGGATAGGAGGGGGTCACGGCAAAGAGGTGGGTGAGATGGTGAGGAGAGGTTAAGTTCCCGGTGTTTCATGGCAGGAAGGAGCACAGGACCAAGGCTGTTGAGTGGTCAATGGATAGGAAATGTGTGTTCAGGTGATGGGGCGTTGGATGGAAGCCTAGATAGGAGCTTCGGCGCCCGAGGAGTGCATCGTAAAACTCTTTTTGAGGGTTTTTGGCATGCGGCTATTGGAATGGCGATGTTGGGTGCCGGGTTGTTCACGCTCGCCGCCGCATGAAGGTGTTACCTTTCTCGCATCGACGCCGTGGCGTCCTGATGAGCATTGCGATCCAGCGAACCGCGGTAGTACATGTTATATAAAACAGGCTGTGATGCAATGATCTTGGCAGTACTAACTATCTGGGCTATCGGCTGTCGACCAGCATATGCAGGCTCGGCGTGCAAGTCCTCAACCCCGCGTTAGCTATTGCTAAAACGTATCATAAGATGGTTTCCAATAAAACATTACGTGTCCGATTAGGCTAGTAATTGCTTTCTGCAAGGTGGCGTGCTATCTTAACCCAAGCCAACGAATTTGCAAGAGCTATGTGGGTCTGATGTTTCAAAACGGATTTGCAAAGACTTCAGCATTTGTGCGTTTGTCGGAAAGGGGTTTTTCATGGATGGAAGTTAATGCAACTTCTCAGGATTGAGACGATCGCAGGCAAAGGGCAACAAATAAATAATTATTTGGCATTTGATTCCTTCCTAAATCGATCGATTCTAGATAATGTGGGTCGTGACTTTCTTGGTCCGTCTGGCAGGGCTGTGCGATGACTCGCTAGGAGTCAGGACGAAAGCACGTAGAGGGGGCAGGAACAATATCAGTTTTAAAATTAGCCGATAATTTAATCTGTCATTATGAGCTCTGCTGTTTGTGCTTGTGAACAGGCGTCTGGTCGGGGTTTCGGACCCTCGTGACATACTGTCCGCGGTCTGTCGGTGGGAGTTGTAAGCAGCGAGTCTCAACGCAACCCCAGCTTGTCCCGGCAGAGATTGATGTACCTTGGTGGTGAGGACTACCGGTTATAGATATAACTCAGGATTTAACATCAACAACCCTGGAGCTCCGTGGAATATCGGAAAAATAGGATCGATGTCGGACTGCTTTGTCCCGATTATGCTTGATCGTCCTTTGCTTGCGGGTAGGAAACATCTCCACAGAGTTCGCTCTCGGCAAAGACACAAGAAAGCTTGGTTTTCTTTCGGTTCACTCAGAAAACCTACAGTTATCCATTAGAATGTCGTAAAACCTTATTATAACAAAAGCACGGAAGTGTTGACCTCCACGCCTAGAATCCATCGCATCGTGCACAGCATCCAAGGCTTTCCTTGGATTAAAGATCACGTATTGCTATTGACCGTGACGCTGTGTGATGACATGTACGACCATCGGGCCAAGACTTGTGCTGCTAAGGGTTTTGCGCATGGTCAGGACCTCAAGGCGAACATTGGGGGGGCTGGGGGAGGGAAGATCGCTGTTAACAGCGATGGCGCCTTCCCTGGCCATGCCGATGGTGCCGATGGCGATTGTGCAGAGCTACAAGGTAAAGCACTTCATGGTATGTGCTGTGGCTCACGGACACCGACTGCTGCCGCCACATCTCCTAGCCTGCCTTAGCGCCAGGAAGAAGCTGGGGGCCAACTGTAGGGGGTGGGGGGCCCGACGACTGTGGCCCCCGAGGTACTTAAAGAGTATGTAAGCAATAAGGTGATGATTGTCGGCGATTCCATTGGTGGTGCGCTGGTGGGTATACGGCTTGATAGGGATGCTGCGGTAGACAACGCAACGCATGTGCGTCAGGCTAGCCTGAGTGCGGGTTACTTTTGTCAATGCACACGCGGCATTTGTAACACGCGACACTTTAGCTCCACAACACCCCTAAAACAAATAACCGTGGTGTAGACGCAGAAGATGTCAGATTTAAAAGTTTTTGTTTGTGCTTTGTCTGCTGATAGTTGGCCCTGGAAATCTTAGGTTCCATCACATCCGATCGACGAGTATGATAGTCGTTGCCAACCCCGAGAAAGCCAACATACATTCTACTTAAACATATTATCATTATTATTACTGGATAGCCTCAGGTCTGCATTCGGGGATGCTCTTCTGCAGCTAGCTCGGTAACGCTTGAAGAAACGCTTGGCCCAACGGACAACAGCTGCAGCCTCTAGAGCAGCTAATGACTCCCAAAACAGAACCTTTTGTTTCCCAAGTAGTTAGATAGCGAAAGGGTGAAACAGTGGCGGAAGCCTTCTCGTTAAGGAGGTGAGACACTACGTTTGTCGAGACAAGCACGCCTATCAAAGTGAATACCTTGAGAGCAGAAATATGCACAATAGATTGATGGCCAAACAACAGAAAATCTGAGCCTATGCGGAAAATTATGGCTAGTGGCATCTAAATAGCTGGAAATACCTGTGCGGGCAAGACGACACAATGTTGACGCCAATGGATGCTATCAGCTTACCATCGGTATCATACTCACGAAATGCAATATTTGTAGTCCCGCAGTTGAGGTCGGCGATTCAAACGCGCACGTACCTGTACGGCAGTCGTAGAGATATTTGCCGCCGTCGGTTCGCTGCATACTATAAGAAGCAGCTTTGTTAACTTTTTATACGCACAGGAAAGTAGACTTGACATTTATAGGTCTTACCCAGTATACAGTGTTTGGTATTACTGTTTCCGTTGATAAGTCTTGTGTCTTGACAAGCGGTTGAAATGGCTATCACCGTTCGCAACGCAACTGCTTTGGCCGTCGCACACCGGTGAGAACTATAGCCATCCACTGATTGTGAAAAATGAGCAGCAGGGATTTTGACCCGCCTAGCTGTTTTGGGAACGGTCCCGATGCACAGCAGGACCGTTCGGAGTGTGGCTGTCCGCCCGGCTGCCCGTTCCGCGACCCGTAAGAGTAAGTTGCTGCTAGATGTATGTTGCTTATAGATTCGAGCCTAAAACCCTAAGTGGCCCTTCCCCTGTCTCGGAAATTCCGACAACTGACGGAGATCACATCTTCGAAACCGCAGTGGTGATCAGGGCGTCTGCCGAGCCAGCCAGCACTCCAGTCAATGAGAACCTTCAGAAAGTCCAAACTGCTGCGACGGAGGCCTGGACCTGGATGAAGGTGCGCGATATCGTTGGAGATTACCATGGACATGCATCTTCGGGCTCCAACAAACACAATTAGACTTGAAATCCGTCTGTATACTGTCTGCGTACAAGAACTTTTCCTCAATTTGTCGAATTGGTCTCAAACCGGTCTTCATTACCTCGTCCTAACAGACCAGGTGGGAGGCCACGGAGGATAGCGAGAAGCCTGCTGTGGTGGCTATTGTCATTGGTGTCGTGATTGCCCAGATCGGTAGGTGGTCTATGGAGCTGACCTGGGCCGAGTTGGGCTGGGTTTCATTGGTGATGCAGTCTTCTTCCGGCTCCGGCTCCCTTGGGTGTGTCCGAGCGTGTGCTCATTACTGCCTGCTCCCTGCTTAATGCTCGAGCAACCAAGCTGCTGGTAGTGCTGCTGCTGCTGCTGCTGCTGCTGCTGCAGGGGGGTCCTCTTTGCCTTCGTGCTGAGAACCGAATAAAGTTAACAGTCCACCAGTTGTTTACTGGGCAATTTGTCCAGGACCCATTTGGCCCATCATGCCTGCTACCATCATTCGTGTGTGTTTCGCGTTTGATGGCCAGTTTCAGGAATGGCTCGCTGTCGCCCAGCGACATCGGCACGCGCCTGTATCCCATATAGCTTAACTTTGTGCCACCCCACTGGCCCTTCCCCCTGTTTCGCGATTTTGGTCACCAATGGTCCTTTACCTCGCCACCTTGTACATATACACGGGACACTGCGTCACAACACTAATCTGTAGCGATTGGCGGTGAGTACGGTGTGCACCTGGGTGGTTAGACTGCTAGCTGCGGTGTAGTTGACGCGCCATCATAGCTTCTCTGTTAGTGCTGCGCTGCTGGTTCGCGATATTGGGCGTTAATGTGTTGTACCCTAAGTACAACATTCTACAGCAGCAGTTGCCGGTACTTGAGGATCTAAACATGAATTTAAGGTGCCCAGTTTACCTATTTAGGATTGCGCCTGCATAAAACAATGGATTGTTTCTGTCCGTTTGATGCGGGGAATTCGAATCGTCATTCCGAATGATACCCCTGACAGTGTGACTGCCCTGCTTCACACGCGCTCTACCCTGCATGCAGCGACCATTGACGTGGTGGATCGCATCCCGGTCGTTAGCACTATTCTGAAGCTCTTGGGGCTTGGTGTCACCGGGTACTACATCTTCAAGCTGACGACCGACCCTGTTGAGCGGTAAGGAAGCTGTGTTGTACTTGAACACGAGTTTTGTCGCAAGGTTAATTGCAGGACGGTAAATAGATAACGAAAGCTACATTTTATGATGATAAATCTAGCGTGCGCTACGTTCTGATCCCTAAGAACGGGATCAGAACAGCTAATGGTATGTGTTTTGACAATATGCCTGATGTGTTGACACGTTCGGCCTGTCTGCTAACCCTTCCCCCATTCCGCACCACATCGCAGTGACGCGGTGAAGTCTTCCGTTACCGGCTTCCTGGAGAAGGTCACCGGCGACGACAAGTAAAAATAACATCAGATGATTGTTCTATTCGTGTGTCACGTGGCAAGGGTTTGATTGTGATTTGCATGTCATTTTGCGATCCAGTTAGTTTAGACAACGTACAAATTGTGTATTGAAGTGATAGTAAGGTTATAGTGAGGGCTTTGTATAATGAAGATTCCTTCGGTGCACCATATGAACCTCTCGCACGAATAGTATGCTGCTGTTCGCTGGGTTGTGTATATTCTCTTGTATTTTCTGCCCCAATCCAGGCTGTTATTTTTTGGAGAGAATTGATTGTCTTTGATTAGTTCGGTGGCTAAGATGTTTGGGTTTTTTTGAATGGACGATGTACAATTTATTGCTTGTTCCACTCGGTGTTGTTTATATTCGAAACCGTAAGTGATCCGAAGAGTCAGTGTTCTGATGTTAGTGTTATGAGCATGAGTGTATCAGAATAGGATGAAGAGGAAGGGTTCGTATAGTACGTATACATCGTTGTAATAACAAGGGACCAGTACCACGCCGGTCATAAGTAACGACGTATCGCAGCCGTACACGTTAAACCGTAAAACTCTATAACCCAAAGTACACGATTGTGCGAGGAGCTACTTAAACACGGCACGCGCAGTATATGGAATAAATGTATTCATTGAACATCGATGTAGACGATATGCAAGACATAGGTAATGTGTCGAACCAATGGACAAACGGATATGTAATTGCGCAGTGCCGCGAAACACAAGGCCAAATCTACTTACCGAACTGTGCAAAGCAGTCAACTACTGCTAATCTAAAATTACAACCATACGTCTAAAGCACAAGTCGTTGCATAATAGAACAAAAGCACGCCCACGCGCACAGACATCCGCCTTATCTATCTGCGGAGAAGTCCGGAGAAGAAATGTCAATTCATTCTACACGCGGTAACCGGCGATGTTCCTTGCGCCGCTAAATCCCTAAAACCCTAAAACCCTAAAACAACTATTGCTTCCCTTTACTTAAAACCCCCTGTGTACCACGTTCTCCTCCTCCTGCCCCTTCACCTCCTCAAAAGATTTGAGGATTCTGATTTTTCCTTCATCAGCTGTCTTCCTTGGAGGCATCATCCAACATCATTCGGGTAGGAACTCCCCCCCTAAGTAGCCAGGACCAGCTCTACTAATTTTCGCAACCCTCATCTCGCCAAAAACGTTTTTCCTCTATCTACTATAGCTTGCGCCTAACCCCCCATATTTCATGTCCTCCCCCAGGTTCCCGAAACTGCCGCAAGATCGAAAAAAGTGACCCGCTGAGCCGCTTTCCGGGGGCCATTTTGTTTCGTTCGCACCCGCATTCCTCGCCCCCCCCGCGCGCGCGCGCGCGCGCGCGCGCCAAATTACTGTTTTTTTAAACCAAACCACTGACCCCGCAGGTCGACAATGGTTTTCCTTTTCCTACCCCGCCCCACCCGCCGCACCCGCTCTCTCACCAGGCGGGGGGCCCCAAACCCCCCCCATCCCCACCCGTGTACCCGCCACCCCAGATCACTGCAATCTGCCCGTCTCATTTCGCGCGGAGAAACGGTCCAAGGGCCCGGTGGCCAGCGAGGGTGAGGGGATGCGAGGGGCCCGTGGGTCGTTCGGCAGGTACACCGGGCCGGGGCTGTGGATGCCGTAGTTGGCGCGTCTTGCGTGGTTGAAGCTGAGCCAGGCACTCGAGGACAGGGCATGGGTTGGGTCGTGGAACTGCAGCGGTGCCAGCGTCAGGGAGGCGGTCGGAGGAGGTTGAAGGGGGGGGGGGGTTGTACGAGTGGTGGAGCGATGGGGCGGTAGGGGGGCCGCACAGCCGGGAGAGAGGCGGCAGGGGAGAGGCGGCAGGAGTGGCGGGACGGTGGTTTAAGGTGGTTTAAGGTGGCGAAATGCCGGTTCAACAGTGCCGGAAGGGCGGGCGGTATAAGACAAGGTGTGTGGCGGAAAGCAGCAATAAACGCACACAATCACATCGAGCAAAGTTGCTCATTTTTCAAATCTCATCATTCGTACAATAAGCTGCTTCCTTAAACCCTAACGCCCTACAGGTTACACCTTCGGAGAGTAAAACGCAACTCAAGGTGTAATACACACACCCACACACGCGCACACCCACCCACACCCACCCACTCACACCCCCCACCCACCCACCCACCCACCCACCCACCCACACCCACACACACTCACACCCACATTCACGCACACACACCCACACCCACACCCACTCTTACCTTTGGTCCCTTGCCGATCGTGGCATACGGCGAATCCCCCAACGAGTGCCCCCCCTTCCTGTCCAGCTCATTCGGCTTGTAGATGGGTCCGGGGGACAGCTCCACGGGGTCGAACCAGCACTTGCGACGACCCGCCACAGAATAGGCGGGCGCTGCCGTACGAGTGGGCGACGTGTCGGGCGAGTATTGCGCCGGCCCCGGCGATAACGTGCCAAAGTACTCCCGTACATGCTCTTTGGAAAGTACGGGAAGCGCGGCGCCGTCGGTCGCTGGCGTGAGCAGTTTGCGTGTGTGTGCGAAGGAGTAGGCGGGCATGGCGCCGCTGCGTCCCGGGCTGAGGGGGTCACCGGCTGCGTTGGTTTCCGGCTGGTAGGACCCCGGGCCGGGGTTGAACATCGGTGCGTTGCCGGGCTGGCCGGCGGTGAGGATGAAGCGACCGCCGGGCAGGTTGCGCTCGAACCTACGGAAAAAGCGCAATGGCACGAACAGCAAAACACAGCAAAACACAGCAATAACTAACTCCCTTTCTTAGCTTCAAGGCCGCGGCGGCGGCGGGAAAGAGCGCCGGGTGGTAAAGGGGATAGGTTTTCTCCAGGAGGAAGGGAGGGAGGGAGGGAGGAGGAAAAGAAGGAAAAACGCCGGTGGGATGCGGCGGGTAGGGAGCTGATTAGGGGCACGGGGGCTAGAGATATCGAGAGGGAGTGTTTACTCTCTACCGAGGGAAAATGTCTTGCGTGACTGAATTCCTTCCTCTTAACGGTCCTCCCTTCCTTTCTCCACATCCCCATCATCATCATTATCATCATCGCGTCATTGCGACCGTCACCAGTCCGTTGGACTGGCTACTCCAGCCGTTGAGCCGTTTTGGAGGTGTGTCGACAAGGCAACCTTTTGCTTCTTCCCTGCCCCCCTCCGCGCCTAATTCTTCAGTCTCCTCCCTCCCTCTCCCCTCCCTCCCTCTCTCCTTCCTTCCCTCCCCTTTTCCTCCCCTTTTCCTCCCTCCCCCTCCTCCCCCTCCGCTCTCACTTGGGGTTCGCCTGCGCAGGCCAGGTAGACAGCCCGTCCTTGGAGGGCAGGTACACGGGACCAGGGGATGCGTTCGGGTGGTGGATGCAAACATGGGGGGGACGCTGCCGGGCGGCGCCAAAGGCCCAGGCCCGCGGGGGGGAGCCACCGCCAAAGGACTGCCCGCCCAGGTGGGAGCTGTCCCCTTGGCGAGATACCTGCGGGTGGGTGGGGTGGGGTGGGGGGTTTGGGGTGGTGAGGGGTTGGGCGGGGGTTGTTGGAGGGGGTTGTTGGAGGGGGAAGGTGTTGTAGGGGGAAGGTGTTGGAGGGGGAAGGTGTTGGAGGGGGGTGTTGGAGGGGGAAGGTGTTGGAGGGGGAAGGGTGTTGGAGGGGGGAAGGTGTATATGTAGAATCGTGTGGTGTATCGTGCAAGTGAAACCTCTGCAAAAGCCGCTGTGGGTATACCAGCGGGCTGGGTATAACAGCGAAGACATGCATGTCGACGTACGGCATGCGCGCCATGTCGTACCGAAGGGGAGTAAGATCCGGGTCCTGGCGAGAAGATTTTGGGGTACGGTGCCGCGGAAATGGTTGGGCGGGGAATGAAGGTCCGCTGCGCTGAGGACGGCCCATCACCCGATTTGGGGCCGGTCTTGGCGCCGGTACGGCTGGGGGAAGTAGGGCCGCCGCCGCCGCCGCCGCTAGGGCTCCTGTACGACGTGGGGTCAGCACCACCGCCGCCGTTGCCCAGCGGCGGCAGCAACTTGCCGCCGCCGCCGCTGTCGCTTTGGTTGTCGCTGTTTGTGTGCCTGGAGGGGCAGACCGTCAGGGGTAGGTGTACGAATCGGTTCGAGGTACGAATTGGTTCAGGTAAGAAGTGGGAGTGTGACGCGGAAATTCATCGCCATGTGGTGGTTGGGTGGTTGGATGGTTGGTTAGCCCCTGACGTACCGTTACTCCGTCATGCCGTACCCCTCCTTCAACTCATCATCCAATTTCGCAATCCTTGCAAACCACCCCATCCCACCCCACCCCATCCCACCCCGAACCCAAAACCAGTCAAACACGTGTCTAGTCAGTCTTCAGCCAGGGGCCTAATGCATCATGTTTTTCGTCACATGCCACCATCAGTTAGTTACATCACCATCATGTTTAGACTGTCGTGAAAAGGCGCACCACAGGCCCCACCACAGGCCCCACCACAGGCCCCACCACAGGCCCCACCTCGCACGCCGTATCGGCGACACCTCCCATGCCGCCTTCGCCTGCAGCCTAGCCAGCTCCATGCCCTGCGCCGTAAGGGTGCTGCTGTTGCCGCTGGCGGCGCTGTGACCGGTGCCTGGTCGGGGGGGGCTGGGGGATTTGTTGTTAGGATTGTGGGGGCTGTGCGGCTGCGAGAAAGTAGTGTTGTTGTTGCTGCTGCTGCTGCTGTTGGGGCTGGTGAGGGCCATGGCGGCAGCGGCACCGCTGCCGGCGGCTGACCTGGGCGTGGTGGACGAACCTGCACAGCACCACCACCGGGAGGTGAGGAGGAAGGGGTGAAGGAAGAGGTGAGGAGGAAGGGGTGAAGGAAGGGGTGACGGAAGGGGTGAAGGAAGGGGTGAAGGAAGGGTGAAGGAAGAGGTGAAGGAAGAGGTGAAGGAAGGGGTGACGGAAGGGGTGACGGAAGGGGTGAAGGAAGGGTGAAGGAAGGGTGAAGGAAGGGTGAAGGAAGGGTGAAGGAAGGGTGAAGGAAGAGGTGAAGGAAGAGGTGAAGGAAGGGGTGACGGAAGGGGTGAAGGAAGGGGTGAAGGAAGGGTGAAGGAAGGGTGAAGGAAGGGTGAAGGAAGGGGTGAAGGAAGCTTTGCGAAGGTGCGGACAAACATGTGGATAGGCGTATGAGGACCAGGTGCGCGGGGACAAGGAAGGCGGTTGAGAGGAGGAGGAGGAGGAGGAGGAGGAGGCGGTCGAGAACTGCTCTGAACTCCCCGAGTACTTCCCGCATATACACACCGACATCCCCCCCCCCAGTCCCTGCCCCCAGTCCCTGCCCTGCCATCTATCCGTCCCACCTGGCGCAGCAGCCTCCGGAGCCGTCTTGGGTCGCCGATTGAGCTCCCCCGCGTGCAGCAGAGCGAGGTATTGCTGTGGTGACGGGTGAGGGGTGACGGGTGACGGGTGAGGGGTGAGGGGTGTGGTGGGGATTGGAGCGGTTGTGAGAAAGGGCAGGATTGTGGGTGATGGGGGCGTTGGGGTAAATATTCGTAAGGGCTCATGTGTTCGTGCCTTGATATACACACTTGCGCGGGTCGCGATCCTCGCCGCCGCCGCCTACCCGCGGCCTAGATCCGGATCAAAATAACACCCACAGCATACAGCACCAAAGGGCTCCTTCCCCTTCCCCTTTGGTTGCACAACACACAGCACCCACAGCACACAGGACACACACCTGGGTTATGCTTTCGGGATCTGGGGCATCCGGCGACGACGCCACCACGTCTCGTAGTCGCGCAGGGCGGCCGCCGCCGCCACCGCCGCCGCCGCCGCCGCCGCTGTTTGCTGCTGCTGCCGCCGCCGTCGTCGCCGACGGGTCCTTCGCTGGCTGCTTGTGCTCCGCCTCCTGCTGCTGCTGCTGCTGCTGCTGCTTGGGGCCCTGCTGCTGTTGTTGCGGCTTGGGGTTGGGTTTGGACCCATATGGAGAGGTCTGCTGCCGGGAGGTGGAAGGGTTCCTAGATTCCCTACGGGGTGCAGTAGCACCCGCACCCGTGGCGGTGGCGGCGGCGGCGGCGGCGGCGTGGTGGGCCCCTGCCTCTGTCTTCCCCTTAGCCTTGGCCCCACCCGAAGTGGCGCCACCGGTACCAGCAGGGATGGCGGCGGCAGCGGCGGCGGCGGCGGCCTTTCCTGGTACGTCGCGTGTGCTGCGGGGTGACGGAGGATGCTGTTGCTGTTGCTGCTGTTGCTCTTTGCGCTGCTTTTGTTCCTTTTGTTTTATTTGTTGTTGTTGTTTTTGTTGCTGGTCCTGGGTGGATGATGGAGATGACTTGGGCGAGGACGCGGAGGCGTGGATGGGCGGGAACAAGGGGGGCACAACCGGCGGCAGCCCTGGCGGCGAAGAGGGAACGGACCCGGGGGACCTGGCGGCGTCGCCGCTGCCGCTGCCGGTGGCTGCTTGCTTCTTGCGCTGCTGCTGCTCATCGTACGACAGAGGTCCTGACGGTCCCGCCGATGACAGCTCCGGCAGGTGGTCCTGCTGCTGCTGCTGCTGCGGTTGTGAGTTTGTCTGCCGTTGCGACGGTTGCGGCGGCAGCGATTGCCGTACTGCGTCTGAGCTCACCCGTGATGAGCTCTTTTCATCGTCTTCATGAGCCTGCTCAGGGTCCGTGTACACATCGCCGTCGCCGCCGTCATCGTCGTACACGTCGGCGTCGACATCGGCGGAGGCAGTGCCGGGATCGGCGGGGGGTGCCGTACTGCTGGCGGCCGACGCGATCTTTTCAACCGTTGCGGGCTGTGGGCGCCGGCTGCTACGGCCGCCGCCGCTACCGCGGCTGTTTTGGCTGCCGCTACGACTGTTGCGGAGACTACCCTCGCGCTCCGGCTCGCTTGCCGTACCCCTCCCAGACCTTGCCTCCGCTGCTTCGACTGCCGGCTTCACTTCCGCCAACGCCGGCTCACTGGCTGGTACTTCAGCGGCGGCAGCGGCGGCAGCGGCGGCTGCACTAACCTCACGCTCAGGATTTCCGTACATCTGACCTTCGCCACCGCCAACATCAGCGTCCATGGAATCCTCGGCCCGCAGCTGCCGCTCAGCTTCCTGCTGGTCGAGCGGATGATCTTGTACGGCTGACGCCACCGCCGCTGCCAGATCTCCAGCATCTTTCGCCGCTGCCGCCGCCGCCGCCATTTTCACTTCTTTGTCCTCTTCCTCCTCCCCCGCCGCCGCTACCCCCAGCGGCTCATCCCCTCCCCCATCTGGTTGTTGGAGCTCCGGCGCCACCGACTCTTGTTCACGACCCAGTTCCGCCGCCGCCTCCGCCGCTACCTCCGCCGCCTCCGCCGCCACGCCGTCCGACTCTCCATCCCCTGCTTTAGCATCCGTACCCTTGCTGCCGACGGCAGCGGCGTCGACGTCAGCGGCAGTAGCACCGACGACGGCAACAGGCTCCTCCACCTCTGTAGTTCCTTCGCCGTACAATGGCTTGTACTCGCCGAGCTCGTCCATTGATGTGGACAACGCTCCAGCCTCAGCCTCGCCGCCGCCGCCGGCGGACCCTGCCTTGCCGTCGCCGTGGCCATCGGCATCTCCACCCGCATACATTAGATCCTCTGCGTCCCCCCCCGCTCCCGCCGCCGCTACTGCATCCTCGGCGTTTTCTGAGGCTACGACGGCGGCGGCCGGCCCGGGGGCGGCGTCGCCGTCAGCCGCCGCCAGCGGGTCGCCGCCGCGTCCATCTTCTGCAACATCATCGGCCGCTGCAGCCGCCATCACCTCGGTACGAACTGACCGGTCCTCTTCCTTCTCTGCCACCTCCGTCGCCTTACGACCACCTCCTAGCTTCGACGCCTCCGCCTCCGCCTCCGCCTCAGAAGGAGCGTCATCGCCTGCGCCATAACCCCCGGATGGTAGCGCGACTCCAGCTTCCTCCACGGGGCTCACATTCCCGACTGGCGACGAGTCAGGGCCCCGCTCCGAAACCCGCTCCTGGTCATCTTCGGCTTCCGCCGCCGCCGCTGCCGCCATTGTCCCCGTGTCCTCCTCTCCATCTGGAGGCGCACCCCCCTGCTGTCCATCCGCCATTGGGCTACCTCGACCCAGATCGGTCTTCTGACCCAGATCGCCGAATGGATCTTCCGAACCTTCTGGATCTGGATCTGGCGACCCCGGCGACCCCGGCTCGAAGTCGGGTAGCATGGGCGATAGCGTGGCCTCGGCCTCCGGCGGCGGCTCTGTCGCCTTCGCTGCCACCTGCTGCGCTGTCGACAGGCCCCCAGGTTCCGCCTTGGATTCAGCTTCAACCTTCGGCGACTTCGCTGCCTCTGATGTTTGTAGCTGTGCCTGGTCTTCCTGAGCTGGCGACGCTTCGGGATGGGATAGATTTCGCTCCAGCTCCTCTTTTGATTGCTGCTTTGCTCCTTGGGTTGAGCCCGGCTCAGCGTCCTCAGATTCTAGGGCTGGGTGGATGACTGGATTGCTAGCTAGGGTGATGGCATCGGTTTCGCTGAATGGGTCTTCTTTGGCGACATCATCTGAGCGAGAGGGCGCTGTGAGCGGAGAGCTGGAGCCAGGAGGGAGGCGACTAGAGGCCGCTGCCGGGTCAGGGCTGGCGTCGGCGTCAGCGACGGTAACTTCATTTGTGGTCTGTGAAGCCAGCTGATTAGCGTTTTGGGCAGGCTCCTGGAGTGATGATGTTTGGGCGGGAGGTGCGTCTTGGGGGCGCGAGACATCATCGTCGGCACGGGGCTGCTGTGGGTCCTGCCGCTCCTGGCCTGGAATGGACTCCTCGTCAGATTTTGCCATCATACATATATTTGTGCGAGATGAGCTGCTTGCTTGTTTAGATTGTGAGTAGCCGGGGCGAAGGTCGCCGGACCGTGAAACAGACGAGCATGTCTCCCGGGGGACAGCTGATTGCAGAATTAACTAACCCGATGATCGTATAGAACAAACAGGTAAATCTCCCGCCGATCTCTGCTAGGTATGACGCGCTCGACGGTCTCTCGGTTTTCCCAAGCCTTCGATTACCACGTCAGGGTACAAGATTATTGCATCACAGAAAGGCCGCGGGTTCATACATGTATGATTATGCTTGCAGAACTTGTGTTTCCATAAGAGCACGGTCCCTTAGAAGTGCAATCATCAAGTAACAGGACTGAGTTGAAGGAAGTTCTTCAGATTGACAACGAATCCAGATGTGGAACTGTTCTTGCTAAAGTATTTCAGCCATGGGACATGTCTGCATAAGCAAAGCTTGCTCCAGTCGAACGTGTACGACGGTCAGTTTGGTCATTGAATTGAAACAAGCAATTTAACAAGGCAGAGGTATGAAATGGGGTTATATGTCTTCTTGGTAAAGGCTTGATAAAAAAACGAGGAGGGACTACCAAACGACGTTTCCGTTCCTGAACCACCTGTTTCAACGCACCTATCCATACTGTCATTTCCTTGATGTTTAGCCGCTGGGACTGGAAATCGTGAAAAAATCTTTACATCCTCGAAGGGCAGCCTGCCTGGCACCAAGGCTTGCACTTCCGGAGTTTGTGCTGCATTGGGACTGCTTTGACAAGTCTTTGCAGCAGAACTCTCCGCAAGTTGTCTAATCCAGAACATCCTAATATTAACTACAGCAACATCTTTGAAAAAGCCGAGCAAGCCCCGGCCAACCACCTCGCATCGTCAGCATCCAGTTAATTCGGCGTCCTTCTGCAAAGGACGCCGTTGCGACGCCCGGCCCTTAAGCCGACTAGGTGCACATCCACCGTCTCACCAGGAAAGCTAAAAGCGACATGAAGGTGCTGGTAGCTATCAAGCGCGTCATTGACTATGCAGTCCCTGTGCGTGTCAAACCGGACAAGGTGCGCACGCGGGAAGCAGGGGTGTGTGGCCTGGGCACCAGCCACATCTTTCCTGCTGCGTCGGAGCCTTTGGAGAAACGTTGTTTTGGAGGCAAGGTCGAACAAATGGACAGATGGCACAAAGCGGAACGAGATGATTTAGACCCGGAAGCGCATGATGGACAGAAGTTCGGATGGGAACACACATTTGGAGAACGAATGCGCATCCACGATCTAAACATTTTCCTCCCGCCGCGGCACCTGGCTATTCGTCTGTCTGTCTGTCCAATGCCCTGGCATGTCAGTACACGCGACTGACAAGTTTTAGCGCTTATACATCCCAGGGCCTTATTGCCGATGCTGATGTCTCTCGCTCCCATAGTTTCGCACTGCTACCTGCTAACCACTGAGGATGTTGCACTCGCATCTTTTGCTGCTGCTACTGCTGCTTTTGCTGCTACTGCTTCTACTGCTGTTGTTGCTACTGCTGTTACTGCTGCTTCCTGTTTCAGAGCGGAGTGGAGGCTCTTATTCCCAAAATGAGCATGAACCCCTTTTGCGAAATCGCTTTGGAGGTACGCTTGGAGGCGCTGCGGGTGAACGGTGTAGACGTCAGCGTTGACCGTGACCCAAGCGATTGATGGACCATGCCAATGGCCCATGTAAACCACGGAGTTGGCAAGTTTCCTGCATCTGACCCCCTCACTGCCCTCCGGCCATCTTACCTCCTCTCTGCCGGCCGGCTGCGCCATCTTCCTCTCCGCCCCCTGGCCCTTCTGCGTGTTATAAGGCTCATGTGTTCCTGCGGCCGTTGTTCTTACTAATACACAGGAGGCTGTGCGGCTGAAGGAGAAGGGTGTGGCGGGGGAGGTGGTGGCCGTGTCCCTGGGTCCCCAACACTTCCAGGTGGGTCCATCGTGGGTCGGTAGTGGGTCGGTGGGTCAATCAGTGGGTCGGTGGGTCAGTCAGTGGGTCGGTGGGTCGGTCGTGGGTCGGTCGTGGGTCAGTCAGTGGGTCAGTCGTGGGTCGGTCGTGGGTCAGTCGTGGGTCGGTCACGAGAACGGATGGTAAGTGTGTCGATGTGGGGGTGGGTAGCCCCTGGTGGAGCCCCAGGTAGGGGGCCGGGGGAGGGGCGAACATATCTGCCGAACATAGGGCCATAGGGCTGAACAACAGCAACGACAAGCTTATCCTACCTTACCCTACCCTCTACACCCCATCGCCTTCCATGCCACCCCGCGCACACATCGGCACACATAAGCAGTTCAATCTATGCTTCTTTTGCTTCATACACCCTCACCCCCACCACCCACTGACCCACCCGGCCCCGCACTCACAGGAAACTCTGCGCACAGCACTGGCCATGGGTGCGGACCGAGCTGTGCACGTCTCGTCTGAGGCGTGTGGGTTATCCGCGCAAGGGGGCGAGCAGCCGCAGCCTCTAGGGGTTGCTCGTGTGTTGGCGGCGCTGGCGAAGAGGGAGAATGCGGGGCTGGTGCTGCTGGGCAAGCAGGCCATCGACGACGACTGCAACCAGACGGTGCGGGGGCTGGTGCTGCTGCTGGTGCTGGGTTTCGGAGCTAGGACAAAAACCGAAAAAAACCGAGCGCGGGGACGTAGGGGACGGGAAAGGGGGATGGGGAAAGGGTGGAAACAGCATCCCTTAAAGAGTCGATGCGAGTCTCTTGGCAAGAATTACGTGTCCCTTTTCCGACACACGCATTGCGTCCGTTCGTACGTACGTACGTACGTCCACTGGATGTGTGAAACAGGGGGGTGTATCTTCGCCCGTGGCAGCTACCCTGCGAAACCCTGCCTTCCCCGGTATTTCGGGGCACCCTCATCCAGTCACCCTAGACAACTTCTCAGTGGATCGCTCAGGTTCCGCACCCACCACCAGCATCCAACGGAATCTGCCGGGTCGACAGCGGCCCAACTCCGTTCCTGGTCGGCTCGCAGGTTAACTTTATCCCAGGTCACCACCGTCCATCAACTAGGGGCGCTATGCCTTCCACCATCGGAAGGACTTTGACCCTAATGGGTATCGATCCCGAGACTGGATGCTTTCTTAATCCCCAACACCACTCTACTGAAACTCCAAAAACATCAACATGAAATTCTAATGATTTTAAATATATTTTTGGGACTTGATCAATAATATAGCTTCAACCCCTTGTTGATTTCATGTTGTCTGTCTTCAGGGTCAGATGGTGGCGGGGCTGTTAGGCTGGCCTCAGGCCACGTTCGCATCCAAGCTGGAAGCTGCCAAGGGCGACCCACGGGTCCGAGTGACACGGGAGGTGGACGGAGGCCTGGAGGTGAGGACGTACCCTTGTTGAGACCTGACCTCGAAAATATGCACGTCGAGTCTGGGTGAAGGAGAGGCACACATATAGGCATACACACACACGCATGGCTCTCCAACGCGGCTGGCTCTTACCGAATTGGACATTCCAGTTACGTGTATACGTAAATACATACATATATACATGCTTTATTTTTTGCAAATCGCTGCCACGTCGCTGGTGAGTATTGGAGCTAGTACGGCCCCACTGAGCCCCGCGGGGCCCCCATCACCACCCAGCCACCTGCCACGCCCGCTCGACACCTCCCGCCTGCAGGTGCTGTCACTGCCGCTGCCAGCAGTTGTCTCAGCCGACCTGCGACTGAACACCCCGAGGTGAGCCTGGTAGGCCCCCGCCTCCTCACCCCCGCCCCCTTCCCCCGCCTCCTTCCCCCCGCCTCCTTCCCCCCGCCTCCTCACCCCCGCCTCCTCACCCCCGCCTTTTTCGTCGCTGCGATACTCCTTTCCTCCAAGTCACTACTGGTTGGGAACTTGTTACAATTTCCTGATACAGCATCTTGACTGATCTTGGAGTATATATTCATCTACCAGCTTTACTCGTCTGTGGCTCGTCGTATCCCCCGCCTCCTCCCCCCCCCCTCGCCCAGCCGCTTAGCCACCTGGCATCTTCTCCTCCAGCGCCTCCTGCTGTATTACTGTCCACTTCCCGCTGCCATTCCTGCCGTTCTGGTCATCATACGGCAAATTGTACTGCAACTTTTTGTACCGTACCGTACTGTACTGCGCTGTACGCTGGCAGGTTCGTAACGCTACCCGCCATGATGCGTGCCAAGAAGCGACCTATCGAGTCGGCCACCCTGGAGCAGCTGGGGCTGTCGGCTGCTGACGTGGCGCCCCAGCTTCGTACGGTGGTGGTGGAGGAGCCCCCGCGGCGGAAGGCAGGCAGCCGGGTGGCAGATGTGGGGGAGCTGGTGCGGCGGCTGAGAGAGGAGGCCAGGGTGCTGTGAAGTGGGTTTTTTAGTGTCGTACGAGGGAGGGCGCGGGGAGGAGAAAGGAAGGGAAAGGGGGAGGAGAGGGGAAAGAGGCGGAGCGAGTGTTGAAGGTGAAGGGACGAGGAGAGAGAGAGATATAGGAAATTCTGGTGCTGCTGCCGCCGCTGGCTGCGGATTATATTGCATGACCGCGAAGAAGCTGTATGCCGTAATTGCGTAATGGATGAATCAGAATATGTGCATGTGTTTGCATATGTTGATCGGCTGTTGTACCGCATCGGCAGCGAACGGCGGGTCAAGGAGGAGTGCTCGGAGGGATGGACGTGTGCCTTGTGTTGTTGGCGGGGTGATGTCTGGCTGTGATGTGTCTCGATTCTGTTGTTCATAAAATGTTTGGCGGTTATGCAGTAAGCTGTATTTCGCCGTGTGAAGAGGTCTCGTGATGGGGGCTCTTAGACAGAAACGATTTAGCGTTTTGGGTGGAGTTGAGAGCTTGATGTTGTGGTGTTATGGAGGTGGTGTTGCAGCCAGGATTGCTGTTGATGCGAGAGTTGAGGTGACCACGAGTTTCCAGGTGCGTGTGAAACATCTATCTACAACGACAAGATGATGACCACAACAATCATGTACCACAACGAGCATGCCCTCGCTTTCAAGGGCTTTCAAGGGCATATGAGCGGAAGTGTGGACTGTTTGTGTGTGAGTACGCGAGGATGAGCCCATGAGCCAGCGTGGACTGCAAAAGGAGCGAAGACAATTCAAAGGGCACACAGTTTATAACGATACTATAACGATACTTTTATTACCGTGAATACGTATTGCACAATGTAATGCAAGACGGCCGGATGTTTGGATCCGACGATTGCGATTCCCAACCACACGCATAGCTTGACTAAATCCTACATGCAATCCTTTAGTTATATTTGCATTCTTTTTAACGACGTCTTGGGCTTAACTTTACTGGTATTTTAGTTCGGGCTCAATTACCGCACACGAAGTAGAACACTCCTTGCGGCGGCGTCTGTGAATTAGCGGACTATAAGCATATTATGCCGCGGCAAAAGTAGGTATCACCTTTATTCTCGTTGCTTTACATGGAAATGGCAGGCTTAGGGCCTCGGGCGACCACTCCATTGTTGCAGTCACCGAATATCGACGTTCGCGGGACGTTGCGTCCTTCACAGTTGTCCAAATTATTAGGTGCAAATTTTTCTCGTTGGCCGGTACGAGCGAAGCAGACATCTACGGTAGTGCCGGTCGCAGCCCCAGAGCGGAATTGTCCAGCCCCAGCAGAGCCTCAAGTCGTCCTGCTGAACCAACATCGTGGTGATGTTGCACAATTAGCGTCGACGCTCTCTGTGTCTAGCGACGACGTGCGGGAACTAAATGTGGACATTCCATCGTCGCCGCCCAGCACTTCAGGCCGAGCAAACAGCCCTGACCAGCCCTTTCTGCCCGGCTCAAGGCGCCGGTTACGCAATCCTGTAGCTCGCCGTAATCTCAGCACTGCCAGCTTCTACGGCGAGTATTGTGACCTCAAGGCCACACAACGAATGGTGTCCGCAATCTGGGACAGGCTTATGGTGCAGGGCAGCCCTGGCCCAGCGCCGGACCCTGATGTCACTAGCAGCGGCGGCGAGTACAATCCCATCGCCGCCGATAACAACAACGCATATTCCGTTCCCCAGCAACAACTAGACGGGGCGGTGGGGGGCAACACTAGAAGCCCTGGGGGCTCCGAAACCGCCGACGGAGGCCCTTCAGCCTCTCTAAATGCGAACGCTAGAATCACCAACGCAAATAAACGGACCTCACCAACCCAGCCCATGGGTGACGGTTGGAGCGTAACCGCCACCTGCAGCAGCAGTGGTGATGCTGTAGCCGCGACACCCACAGCGCCTCCGCCGCCGCGGCCTTCGCCGTACAAGCGCGTCGTACTCTATCTAGGCCCTGAGTTCGAGCTGCAGTTGCCACCGCCGGTTATCGCTGGAGCAACGCCGTTCGCAACCTCCTCATGGACAGATGCCGCCCAGGGCTCCGAAACCGCCGCCGCCGCCAGCTGGAGCCTCAGCGAGCAGGAGCTTCTGGAAAGCATGAACGCCCCAAAGCCACGTCGTGTACGGGGCTGCATGCTGTCCACACCGGAAGTCGTACGGGAAGTGAGCTCTGGCAACGGAGCCGCCGGCACCGGTGGTGATGGCGCGGTGCAGGAGCTTCAGCCGACGACGGCCCAGCGGCCAGTCCAGAGTCGGCGGAAAGGAAGTCGCCGGTTGGCGACGGATGCCGCCGCAGCGACGGCGGCAGTAGCAGGCGGCAGTAGTGCAAAGGAGGAGAAGCCGGGGCGACGCCGGAAGCTGCGACGGCAAGGTACGGCTGCTGCTGCAGCCGCAGCCGCCGCTGCGACGGCGGCGGCAGCGGCAGCGGACAGTTCTTCCGTAGTACAACAGCCCTTCAGCTCGGAGAGCTCGATGAAGGCTTTGACAACGTTAGGGACAGTGACGGCGGAGGCGGCGGAGGCGGCGGAGGCGGCGGAGGCGGAGGCGGCGGAGGCGGAGGCGGCAGTGACGCGGGAGGTGCAAGATCATCATCAAAGCCCTCAGCACGAGCAACGTGAGCATCAGCACCAGTACCAGCACCAGCCCCCCGGCAGCAGGCAGGGCGGTGGCGGCGATGGCGGCGGCGGCGCTAGTGGTGCCTCCGGTTCGTGTCCCATCCAGCTGTCCCATCTCCATCTCCATCAACAACAAGAACAAGAGCAAGAGCAAGCACAACAACCGCCGCCACAGGAACACCACCACCACCACTACCACCAACACCACTACCACCAACACCACCAACACCAACACCAACAACACCAACAACAACACCAAAACCGATGGCAGCAGCAGCAGCATGAACAGAGCCGGCTAATCACAGGAGCAGGAAGACTTCGACGCGACCGCTCGTCCGCCATCATCACTGGTGGCATTAGCCTTAACGCCATCGCTACAGCCGACACCAGCAGTAGCAGTAGCAGTGGGAGCGGTTCCGGCACCAACGGCAGTAGCGGTGGCGGTAGCGGTAGCGGTGCTGTCCCCCCGGTCTCCCTGGAGCCTCGTCAGCTGGCCAGGCAGCGAGACCTGCTCGAGGCCCTGGTGGATCGGAAGAGCGACGCGGTGGTGACGGAGAGAATTCAACTGGTGGGTTGGGTTGGGTCGGGGGGGTTGGGTAGGGGCGGGGGGAGCGGTCGGGGGGGTTGGGTCGGG
>NW_003307597.1:240634-244123 GCF_000143455.1 Volvox carteri f. nagariensis
GAGAATAGAGGTACTATGTGAGGTGTGGGTGTTGCGGTTTTTGGTAGATATGTGAGGGGGAGGGGAACACGGGGGCGGCTAGGGGGATTGGGGCGGGAGGTGAAGGGCAGTCGGGGGAATAGGGGAATGGGGGAAGACTAAGGGGTTTCTACCCCGGGGGGATGCATCAGGGGACTGGTGTGTGTGTGTGTGTGTGTGTGTGTGGCATTTGCAGGGGGGGGCCTGCATCAGGAGGGAGGAATTGCGGCAGGTTGGTTGGTTGTTACGGTATGTACGGGTGATGTACGGGTGGTTGCCGCGGGTGACGCCGCGGGTGTTGGGGTTTTCCTCCCCCCCACATGCTCCCACGACGCGCTCAGAGGCCCTCCCCCCTCATCCAGCTGGCCGCTGGGATCCTCCCTCCCACCCTTCCCCACGCACATTAACCCTGCCCGCTACTGCTGCTGCTGCTGCTACTGCCCGCAGCTCTCGGTCATAAACAGGACGGGCGTCACCGCTATCAATTTCGTCCTTCAGGTGCGTATGCATGCATGCATGCATGTATGTATGTATTATGTGCGTGTGTACAGACATATTGTGCGGGTATATATATATTAGGTATGTGAGAATGTTAATGGTAACGCTCTACTTTTCTCAAAGTCCAACGCCCAACTTCAAACTTCCAACTCCCTCGCGCCGTTGGTCGTTCCTGACAGGCTCTTGGTGAGATGGGTCACGTGCACGCGCTCAGTAGGCTGCTGACGCTGCAAGTGGCGCTGGGCCTGTACAACGAGCACACGTACGGCACTGCTTTCCGCGCCCTCCACCGAGCCGGGCGATTGGGGGTGGCGCTGGCGGCGTTCGAGGAGGCGTGCAGGTTGGTGGTAGGGCTGTGCGTGAGTTGTGCATGACTTGGAGTCGTCATCTGCCAATAGCCATATAAGCTTTTGGAACGCGGTGGAACGCGACGCCTGGCGTTTTGTATTTTGGTAATATATGCAAAGATCCCTCTGCTGTATCAAATTCTTTCTTTTAGCGTTTAGGCGTTCCCTTTCGCATTATGAACCATTCCATTTTTTTATCATTTGGAAACGTTTTCCTTCCGCGCTCTCGTAATTCCTTTTTTTAGATGAAAATACTTTCTAATATGTTTAAAGTTTCGTATTTAAAACTTCGGATCTCGATGCCTTTTTGTTGGATCTTGTTTTTCAGGTCGGGTCGCGATCTGGGTCCTGTGGCCTGCTCGGTGCTGCTCCACATCGCGTCTCAGGAACGGAATGCCAAACTTGCCTGGCAGCTGTTTGACCAAATGGTGGTACATGAGGTATGTACGTGTGTGTGTACGTGTGTGTGTGTACGTGTGTGTGTGTGTGTGTGTGTGTGTACGTGTGTGTGTACGTGTGTGTGTGTGACTGTACGTGTGTGTGTACGTGTACGTGTGTGTGTGTACGTGTGTGTGTGTGTCTCTCTCTCTGGCGGGGGCTCGGGGGTGTGTGGGCCAGAAATCAGGTTTGGATGGAAGTGGGAGGGGGAGAACCGCCTGGCTGGCTGGCCGACACGTCTGGGCTGTGGGAGGTGAAGGCTGGATGATCCCGGCGCGGTCTCGTAGACCACTCTCGATTTGGGTCCTCCTATATCAGCAAATATATGTTGCGTTGGTAGGATGGGCGAGCTCTGAATTTACCACACTACGAAGTAAGTATTAACACCGATTACCGTATATAACTAACTGCAACCGTTTTCCCTAACCGCTTATCCAGATGACGCTCAACAAGTACTCGTACAACTGCATGACGTACATCGCCGCGCAACACGGCGCATTGGACGATGCACGGCTGATATACAGCATGATGAAAGCGGAGGCAGACGGCAGCGGCAGCGGCCGGCCAGCGCGCGAAGACTGCCGCCCGGACTCGTACACATTCTCAGCTCTGGTTCGCGCGGCGGTAAATGCCGGTCGGGGGGACCTGCTGCCGTCGCTCTTCAACGAGATGGCGGCGGCGCAACGGGCGGCTGAACGGGCGTTAGGGAGACCGCGGCCCCTGTCCCCGGGGGAGGGGGAGGGCCGGCTCAGCAAGGGGGTAGGCGCGCGCGCGTGTGTGTGTGTGTGTGTTTTCGTCTGCCGTACAGCATGTGTCTATGTGTGTGTCTATGTATGTATGTATGTATTTGCGCCTTCGTATGTCTTCTTTACAGATGATGACGTGTTCGTGCTGTCGTCATAACACCGCAACGTGTGTGTGTATGTATGTGTGTGTGCCCAGATTGATGTGTAACGATACATACATACATACATACATACATACATACATACATACATACATACATACATATTAGGACACATATTCCCCCCCTCACCTGGGTGACATACGTCGTGGTGCGCTTGTGGCAACTGTGTCGAACCTCTTGACACGCAAACACAACCCCCCAACCCCCCCAACCCCCCCACCTCTCCCCTGTTTTATTTATTTAAAGGTGTGGGGCCACTTCATCTGCGGCGCCTTCCGCACCGGGCAGCCCGACTTGGCCCTGCGCTTCTTCGCTGCCGGCTTCACAGAGCTCGGTCTGCTGCCGAACCGGGAGGTGTACAACATCTTGCTGGCTGGGCTCGCGAAGAGCAGGTCCGCCGGCAGGGGGGCCCCCTCGACACGCCGTGCTGATCTCGGTGTCTTAGGGTTTGAGATGTTGGAATTTGACAGAGTTTTTTTAGAGGGGGAGAGAGAGAGTTGTAGTAGGTACAGAGAGAGAGAGGGAGAGAGAAAATGCGTGTCATGTAGACGCGCGCATCTTCCCGAAGTTATCCTTTACGAAACCACCACCGCGTTCTTGTGTCTGTGAAGTCGTGTCGGATTCATCTGGTCGGATCTTGGCATCCCATCCCATCCCTTGCCATGCCTTGCCTTGCTGAACTCACGTGCACAACAAACCGGTTTCTCAACAACAACAAAAGTGTTTCTTTACGTTGTACGTCAGCTCAAGGGCCAGCCCCCTCATGAAAAAGAAACGCTGAACCTGTGCTCTCAGCCAAGGGCGCTGTAAATCCCGTACTGTACGGCATCCTCTGCAGGCCGCTTCCGGAGCTGCTAGGGTTCTATAACGAGATGGTTCGTGGTGCGTCGGGGGAGAGGGGGGGGGAAATGGAAGTTCAGAGCCTAATCGAGCGGTGCGATGCCGACACGCGCTGCTGGGGGAACCTCCAAAGGCGGGATATACTCTTCAAACGCCAACTTCAACCCCCTTTTCCCACCACACCCCGCCTCTCTCCCTCTCTCTTGCGGAGCAGGTTGCCTCCGTACGACGATACCCGTGCGCGGATCGGATGCCGCCGCCGGCGGCGGCGGCACCGCCGCGGTGGAGATCCCTCCGGGGGCTGTACGGCAGCCGCCATTGACACCCGACCATTATACCTTCAATGCTCTACTCACCGCCGCCGCGCACCACATGACCGACCTGGCCACCCTGGACCGCATCCGACGGGAGATGGCGCGGTACGGCATTGGACTAAACACC